>NC_056737.1:1778831076-1779001076 GCF_019279795.1 Protopterus annectens
CTCTTCTCCTTCTCTGCCTAGGCCTATTGTCAGCAGCAGCAGCACTGACTTTAGCATCTAACACATACAAATGTAGCAGACCTGCAGCAGCCCCTAGCATTCTTTCAGTTAAAATTCCCAAGTCTGT
Source organism: Protopterus annectens (assembly GCF_019279795.1). Lineage (NCBI taxonomy): Eukaryota > Metazoa > Chordata > Ceratodontiformes > Protopteridae > Protopterus > Protopterus annectens. Next base: position 1,778,831,204 of record NC_056737.1, read on the forward strand.
ACGCCAATGGTGCAGAGTATGGGGAAAATCAGATTGTAGGGTGTATGCATACTTTATAGTGCTCAACTGAAGGTGCTGCCTGTGTCATTGGCTGCCTATGATGCATTGCACCTGCATATTATATCACTGAGATCATTTAATGGCCCTAATTTAAGTTAAGCAAGGATCAACATTAATTAATACATCACTGGCCTTTTAGATACTCTGAGCACTGCAGCTCACTGGGCAAACATGCACCCCATAGGTAAACAGTGCTTAGCAGTCAGTGCACACACTCCCAAACTTGCACACTCAGCATGGTGGCATGCCATGCAAACAGGAGCAGCTATGCTCTAATCAGCTGTGATGTCAGCTGCCTTATCTGTGGATACCAGCACAATTCTCTGCCTACACAGATGGGATCTGTAGGCACGATTACCCCATTATTTTATTCAGTAACTAAACCTCATTTGTATAGGGATCTGTGCTCACAACCTGGGTAGAATGCACTTCCAAGCCCTACCACATTAGCAAGAGCACCAATGCACCACTGTAGATACTGCATGCAGAGTCCTGTAATACATTTCTGTCTCATGATAGTAATATTTGATTTTTCCACATTGTTTTAACAAGGCATGCAGTGCACTTTGCAAATATGCCAAGATTATTAAAAAAAAATATTTTAATATATTTACTATAACTTTTGGAACACACAGAGGATAGTTTCACTCATACTTGTGTGTGCTATGCCATTTCTGTCTATTAACCTACATTTTTACAGCCCCTTTTGTCTGTCTAGAGTCCTGTACATGGAATTTTTCTGTGTTCACTATGGACACTGACACGAGGTCTATAGGGCTGCCTATAGACTAAACTGAGCCATTTCAGAAAAATAAAAATGAAAAAAAGCAATGAGCAGTCTGAAAAAAAGCAATGAGCAGTCTGTACCCAACCAAAAGAAAGAATGGGCAGTCTGTACCGTAAGCCATATAAAAAGGATTAGCAGAATTCAACATATATTGCCATGAAGAAAGGAGGTGGAGGAACATGAAATCATTTTTAAGTGGTGTCTTTCCAGGTACTAAGCCTGAAATTGTAAAGTCTGATTAACTGAAAATTAAACTATTATTCGAACATAAAAAAAAACAATTTACAAAATTCACTGTTACATCAACTGTTGGTCTGATTTTGCTTCCTGATTTCCTGATGACCTTCAGGCTTCTGTCAAATCTGCCCAAATGGTCTTTTTCCCCCTGGTTGGTACAATCAATATGAACCATTCTTTTTACCTCAGGCTGAGAGGCATTGTGAACTGAATGGTGCTGTCATCTGCTCAAGGAATCAGATGTTTTATTTTGCTAATGTCATAACTGTTCTCCACTGTACATCTCCATGTCATCCCAGTTATGGCATCATTTGGGCATATGCAAGGAGTGTGATTCCCACTTTCATATGTGGTATTCCCTCAGCCGCCCTGCCCCAGTAAAGGCAAATGACCTCTTGTAATCCTTATTCTTCACTATGTAGTTAATATAGTCCACACTTCTAGGCATGCTTCCCACTCCCTCTCTCCCTAAGCTCTGCCTCATCATACTTCTGTGTCCTCAGTCAGCTCCTGTAACCGATAATTGAACCCAGGCTGGCTTGACTGCAGTAAGGGCTTTATTTGTGTATATCATGGAATAATTGGCTTATTTTACACTAAAGAAGCATTTTCCCCAACATGTCATATTATAAACTGTTTTTCAATGTCAAAACAAGTTTCTAGTACAACATTCACATTGTTCCAACATTTGAATAAATACATAAGAATATAAGACATGATAACAGCTTACACTTCACCCTGCATGCAACATATTTTTCCAGCAGTACATAACTTTTTTTGACTATTGAGCTATTGCTAACAACATTTCTACATAGACTAAAGAAAAAATAAATCTTTATTCAAATCACTCATTTATATGAATCTAGTACAATAATTTGTAAAATCTCTATCATGTACCTACATGGGAGGGTCTATTTTTTTAGGAGTGTCTATTAGTCCATCTCTACATTACTCACATCAGTCAGAACTCCCCCTACTTCATCCTTTTTCTACAGCCACATGAGACATTTACTTCTTCCAGTGATAGCACATCTTCAGTGGCCACTTGTGTTACTGACTCAGTTAATTCTCATATCATGGGAGGAACAGTTTTTCCCATTTCCTTGTTATTACTTTTTCCCTAACAAAATGATACTGCCAGTAATGTTCTTTCTCGATGTTCATCATAAATTACTGCTGCAGTAGCCTTAGTTATATGGGTTATGTTCTACCAAAGATACAACAGATGGCCAGACATCTAAAGTCTTTGCCTTCCCCCACATGTGAACCCAGGCTGCTGTGGTTCGAACTCTAAATTGAGAAAGTAGAAGCCTGGGCACTAAAACCCTTCAGTACTTTCATGATGCCCTTGAGAATGCTCCTCTTGGGCTTCATAGGATAGATAGTTCTCTCTTTCTGTAGAAAAACAAGTATGCAGGACAAAGGCACCTCAAACACCCATCAGTCTTCAGCTTTTCAGCTCTTTAATAAAAATGAAACACAAACCAAAGTACCACGCTGTAATGTAAAACACTTTTCGACTTGTTCAATGACCAAACTTCTTCAGACACATACCAGCAGGTACAAGCTAACTTTTATACAAAAAATACACTTCCCTCCACCACCTAATTACTCAATTATTCAATAAATAACAATTAACCACACAAATGAATCTCCATTTTCAAAGGACTAAATTGTCAAAAAACGAAGCTAGTATACATTCATTTAACCCTTAGTTAACCAAGGATATATAAAATCAATGTTAGGTCAACCACAATTATAAAACCCATATAAGAATCTTTTGTAAGCATATGAGTATGGGGTATTCATTTAACATTAGGGACAGGGGATATAAAACCTTGTCAGGCAAGGGCAAGTGCATTTGCAACACAACCTATGTAGTGTATCTTGCTCAGTGCAACCTATGTCCCGCATTCTACGTAGGAAAAACTGATTGTAGACTGCGGTAGAGGGTGTATGAGCATTTGTACTATATTAGGAAAGGCAAGGTTGAAAATGCATTAGCCGCTCACATCAAAACTAACCCCACACATAGCTTTTTGTTTAGAGTGATTGACCATGTAGCTGGTGAGATAAGGTGTGGTCCGAGATCGTTGTTATTAGAAAAAAGAGAATTGATGTGGCAGACTGGTTTAGATGCCCGGCATTTCCCACATATAAATGTTAGTTGCTCCATTCAATGTTTACTAAAACTGAATAGATAACCATCAGTTGTATGTCACATTTTTATGTCATCTTTTTATGTGTATTTCTGCGATGATCAATTGCCTAGTATTAATTATTATTTATTTTTCATGCTTTGTATATGTATTATTCATGTCTTGTAGATGATTTTTCCATTATTACTACCATTTTTATGGATTGGACATGATTCTTATATGGGCTTTATAATTGTGGTTGACCTAACATTGATTTTATATACTCTTGGTTAACTAAAGGTTAAATGAATGTATACTAGCTTAGTTTTTTGACAATTTAGTTATTTGAAAATGGAGATTCATTTGTATGGTTAATTGTTATTTATTGAATAATTGAGTAATTAGGGGGTGCAGGGAAGTGTATTTTTTTGTATAAATGTTAGCTTGTACCTGCTGGTATTTGTCTAAAGAAGTTTGGTCATTGAACCAGACGAAAAGCACTTTACATTACAGTGTGGTACTTTGGTTTGTGTTTCATTTTTATTAAAGAGCTAAAAAGCTGAAGATTGCTGGGTGTTTGAGGTGCCTTTGTCCTGCATACTTGTTTTTCTACAGTTTGTGGTGTTGGTTCAGTTTTTACATCTGTTTGATGGCTAGCAGGAACAGCACCGATTCCCATGATCTTTTCAACACCCAGGAAAGCCAACATGAACTTGGGAACCTTACTAGACTGATAGCTATGCTTTCCCAACGTATGGACACCTTGGCTGAACATCCTGATACTGTCCTACCTTCAACTAATTGTGTTACCATTGCTAAAAACCTGAATTTGGAGGTTGACACTTCCCATGTAAGAGGTATGACCACTCGCATCCCCCTTGGTCAAAATGCTAAGACTGTGTCTATTAATGGAGATAATACAGGCTGTTTTGATGTTTCAAAATGGTTGAATTTGTCCCTGTTTTTAACAAAACCACCAATAATGGTTCTGGAACTAATGTGAATTTGTCCCCAGAAGCATCTATGTCAATAGTATCTGACTTGAAATTATTAGATGCTAAACTGTTTAAGACAAAAAAAAAACTACAGTTAGAGACAGCCTACTTCAATGAATGTTTAAAGGAGGGAGTTGTTCTAAAGGGACTGAGATCCTGGCAATATCCTATGGGTCTCCTTCCAGGCTCCCCATTCTATAAGGATTTACTGGACTTATTTAATAGGCATGGCTCTGAATTGATGCAACTTATTAGTAACATTATGTTAGTATGGTAAACTGCCTGAATGATGAAGGTAAAATCATTAATGCACGCATCTGTGACTCGAAGGAATTTTCTTGGTACAAAATTTGACTATAACAGATGCTTTGAAAGCATTGACAAACACATTGACAAGTTAAAACTGACAAAACTTAAAAAAATACAGTGAGATATTCAGGCATAGGCCAATGGTACAACTTAGCCCCCCCCCATGCTCTCAGAGTCAGAATGGTTCAGCCCAGTGGAGCACGGCAGTTTCATGTTCAATGACAACAGGTACTACTAGTCAGAATCATCGGACGGAGCAACCAGGGAAGAATTTAGATCAATTGGATGAATTCCCCATTATCGAAGCTGACCCTGAACATGGAGAGCATGCTTTTTTACAAGAGAGTTCCAACCAACTAGTGACTGCAGGAGATGAGAGTTCGAAAGGGAGAAATACCCAATAGCAGAAAAACAGCAACACCAGGAAAAAGAGGTATCCCTGCCTGAAGTTGGGACTGTTGTTGAAAGTGACTCTAAAAGTTCAGGTACTATGTCAATGATTAACATGAACAATGTTGATTCTATGTTTGAACCACCAGTTAGTGTACATGGAATTTTTATGTCTCCTTGTCCTTTGAACTCTGCAATTGAGCAGAAATGTGGTTCTTGTGGTGAGTTGAGCAATGGGAGTGACCCGTTTATTGTTAGAGTGCCGTTAGTAGTTGATTCAGGAATAGGGGACGGCTCTAGGGTCGAGAGTGTTCCAAATTTGTATGATACTGTGAACGGTCACACTAGCTCCTTTTTAATTGACATCGGACAGTACTCTCAGGGTTTGGTGAATGGAAAAACAGCACAAAAAGGAGTAAAGGGAGATTTTCATGGAGAAATGATAAGTAGCTTTAACGCTTACATCACAGAGAGGCGTAATATGGAGTCTTCCGGTTTTTCAACAAATAACTGGGAGAAGTCAGGGATATATGAGTTTAAGAAGGTTCTTTCACCAAATATGATGGTATGTAAGGGATTTGAACTGAAGATAGATGTTCCTTTATCTCAAACTCTGCACTCTTTTAAATCTGATATTGGTGGGGAACGAATGTAAACCCTAGTGCCTCTTTGGGTCATGTTATTATTGAAACAAAGTCTACTTCTTTAGATGAGTCATTAATTATGTCAACTCAGGTTGAAAATACTGTGCTGGATATACAGTTAACAGACTTAGGTCTGGAAGGTTGCGACAGTTGCCCCCCCCCCTTTGACTATAATTAAAAACAAGGGAAGTGACTTCACTATTTACAATTTTTCATCTTATCAGTTTGAACCTAGAGTGGTGGAATTGTTAGCAAAGGGCCTTTCCTTTGTGCCTACTAAACCTATGGACATTGTACATACAATTTTGGATTTGAAACAATTCAGTGGGAAACTTAACTTGCGAGTGTTGTTCAAAGGGGATCAATTAGGTGCATCCGACTATTACATTTCTAGCACCTTTAACCCTATTAGCCATCCATTGATATCTACATTCGAGAGAGTCTGTAAAATTGACTTTAGGAAACTCCATTCAGAGAAACGGAACCAAGTTAAGAATGTGGACAGGAAAGATTGGGCAGATTTTACTGATTTTTGCCATTTACCTATAAGGAAATTCAAACCTAATAAGGCAGGTGGACTAGTAGAAATGGGGCAAGACTGGTACATTCAAAAGATGAGTGCATTATTGAATACTGACACGTATATTAAAGTTAGTTTAAATGAATTCAACATAGCTTATAGGAGAATAAAAGAACATTTGAATGATTTATTTATAGAACAACTTACAGATTTATCTTTGTTGAACTATCTAACGATGCCATCCCCAAAGACACCAGTGTTATTTGGTTTACCAAAAATACACAAATCCCTAACTGATCCACCTATGAGACCTTTGGTGGATGCTCACAATAGTATAACTTATCCTTTAGCGAAAGTAATAGACAACATCCTGAAGAAATACTTAGTAGGTGAAGAACAGATTTGTAAAGACTTGTGGTCTTGTTTAAGTAAACTAAATTCACTTGTACTTGAGGATGTGTTTAACGTTTTAACTATAGATGTTAAGGATTTGTACACGTCCATCCCCCAAGAAGAAGGTATAGATTGTGTTCTACGGTTTTTGAACATGAAAGGTGCCCTTGAAAGTGAGATCAGGTTAGTTAACATCTTACTGGATATCATTCTATCAAACAATTATTTTATGTTTGATGATCAACTTTATGTACAGAAAATTGGAGTGGCAATGGGGTCCCCATGTGGGACCAGCTTTGCTAACTCAGTAATGGCTCTTTGGGAAAGAGTTTATTCTTGCACAAAGCCATTTAACAGAGAAATTCTTATTTTACACAAGTTTCTTAGATCATATCCTTATTTTGTATAAGGGGAAGTTGGATGAAGTGGAAAGATTTGTTGAATACCTTAACCAAACTACCACATTTTTAAGGTTTACACATACTTTTAATACAGAAGCCATAGCCTATTTAGACATAGAAGTGTTTAAAGCTCCAACACAGAAGAGACTAGCAGCCAGGATTCACAGGAAAGACACATTTTCAAATATGTATTTACACTTCAGTAGTTCACACCCGTTCCACCACAAAAAAATCTGTAATAAAAGGGCAGGTAGTACGTGTAGCAAGGATGGTGACTATTGACAGTGAATTTTTAGGTGAATGTAATAAGATAGCTGAAATGTTTCTTGCTAGAGGCTACCCAAGGGATCTTATTAATGAAATGATAGATGAAGTGATGTTTAAAAGATCCACTGGATTTTATACACCATTATTAAAAGGTGTTTATTCACTAGTTAATGAGACGAATAGTACTCAAACGGCTAACAGGTCACCAGTGTCATTTATTTTTAACATATAGCCCAGAGAGTGGTCATATTATCTCAATTATAAAAAAGAACTGGGACTTATTTAGTAACAACTTAGAATTTCGGAATGTGTTGGGTTTATACCCCTCTTTTACATTCAAGAGAGGTATGAACTTGAAAAATGTCATAGATATAAAAAAACACAAAGTTATTAAAGTTGGGATGAGTAAATGTGAATCTTGCAATTTTTGTAAGCATATGAGTATGAGGTATTCATTTAACATTAGGGACAGGGTATATAAAACCTTGTCAGGCAAGTACAATTACAACACAACCTATGTAGTGTATCTTGCTCAGTGCAACGTATGTCCCACATTCTGCATAGGAAAAACTGATCGTAGACTGTGGGAGAGGGTGTATGTACTATATTAGGAAAGGCAAGGTTGAAAATGCATTAGCCGCTCACATCAAAACTAACCCCACACATAGCTTTTTGTTTAAAGTGATTGACCATGTAGCTGGTGAAATAAGGGGTGGTCCGAGATCGTTGTTATTAGAAAAAAGAGAATTGATGAGGCAGACTGGTTTAGATGCCTGGCATTTCCCAGGTATAAATGATAGTTGCTCCATTCAATATTTATTAAAACTGGAAAGTCTAAATAGATAACCATCAGTTGTATGTCACATTTTTATGTCACCTTTTTATGTGTATTTCTGTGATGATCAGTTGCCTAGTATTAATTATTATTTATTTTTCATGCTTTTTATATGTATTATTCATGTCTTATAGATGATTTTTCCATTATTACTACCATTTTTATGGATTGGACATGATTCTTATATGGGCTTTATAATTGTGGTTGACCTAACATTGATTTTATATACCCTTGGTTAACTAAGGGTTAAATGAATGTATACTAGCTTAGTGTTTTGACAATTTAGTCCTTTGAAAATGGAGATTCTTTTGTATGGTTAATTGTTATTTATTGAGTAATTGAGTAATTAGGGGGTGGAGGGAAGTGTATTTTTTGTATAAAAGTTAGCTTGCACCTGCTGGTGTTTGTCTGAAGAAGTTTGGTCACTGAACCAGATGAAAAGCGCTTTACATTACAGTGTGGTGCTTTGGTTTGTGTTTCATTTTTATTAAAGAGCTGAAAAGCTGAAGATTGCTGGGTGTTTGAGGTGCCTTTGTCCTGCATACTTGCTTTTCTACAGTTTGTGGTGTTGGTTCATTTTTAGTTCTCTCTTTCTTTCAAATTCTTGGCAGATAAACTCTCATTGAGGAGTAGTCCCTTCCACACTTATTTTTTTGTGTGTAAAATTTATACTGGGTCTCTTTAAGAATACCAGCTTTTGTGTGTTATTTTTACTGTGTTGTCTAAACTTTCACATGACCTTGGTTTGTCTGTCTACTTTTATATATTTCCATGTATTTCCTGAATTGTTGTGGCAAAAGTGCACTGTTGGTGCATTTACATTTGTGTTTTAAGTATGTATGCTGTATGTGAATACTTTAGTGACAACTTGCCTTCTGACCAACTTCTTCCAGCTATGCTTACTGGGGATAAGACTTCTTTCTAAGCAGGAATATGGATTCATTTACCTGTCCTTTGGTTTCTTCTCTTGCTGTTCTTAAGAAGAAGAAAACTGCAAGGGAGCCTTGTTCACACTACAGGCTCAATCAGCTGCCAGTGTGTGATTCTGTAATGGCCACAAGTTGTTCATCAGACCACTCCCTGGTTTCTCCAGAGTCCTCTGGTGTAGCCCCTTTTGCCACCATACCTGGGGGTTAGCCACATCCTTTGCTGCTCATGTGTCCTTACCGGGCAGTATGTACTTCTTGGGGTGGCTGGGGTAAGATACCTGTTTCCAAGGTAGAAGTGCCATCCTTGAGTCAGTCTCCTTCTAGGGATGTCACTGGGAAAAAGAAACAAAAAATGTATACAGATTTAATAATTGGATAATAGTTTTTCTGTTGATAAAGAAGTGTAATTACTTTGACTAGGGGTTTATTGCAAGCTTTGAATCATTTGGAACAGCAATGAAATGTGACTGTTAAAGATCATTCTTGTTCCTCATTTCCTGAGGGTCCTTTATCAGATGATTCTGATAAGGCCAGGGGTGGGACTTTATCTGTGTTTTCTTCCCATGTCCCCGATTCTGATTCTGAGGAAAGTGATGCTTCATTTTTTCCCGTTGAGGACTTTTTTTTTCTGAGACTGAGTCTAGAATGAATAACATTTTTTTCATTGGGAACACCTGGAATTTCCGTCTTCCTGAAGGAGATATTTTATCATGTTGAAAGTGGATCTGCCACATTCTCCTCCCATTTCCCCAGTTATGCCATCCTTGGGGAATGCTTTTGACTTAGCCTGCAAGAACATTGATAGTCAATCATTAGTCCCTAAGAAGAGAGACAGGCCTTATAAAGTTCATCAGCCTAACAAGTAGTTGTTTTCTCATCTGTGGTCTGACCCAGCAGCTAGTTCTATTTCTTCTCCAGCTGCTAACAAGTTTTCGGCCAATGTTAATCTAGTTCCTTCTGGCAAGGATGTTTAGCCTTTGACAAGTTTTGGAAGATAATGTTTCCTCTTCTGTTATAGTCCAGAATTTTCAGCTCATACACTAAGTACATGGTGGCTTGAGTGGACCGTCTGAGGAACCTTTCTGCCTATTTGCCTTCTGAAGGTAGGTCCTTTCTGAATCCTATTATTGCCACTATTTCTCAAGTGTGTAAATATTCTTTAAAGAGTGTGTATGATTGTGTTGTCTCTGTATCTAGGGTTATGGCTTCTGCTATTGTTATGAGATGATTTTGCTTGGGTAATTTAATCAGAAGTTTTCTGAGGATGTGAAGTCTGAGATTTTGAATTCCCTTCTGGGTAAGGAGGTTTTGTATGGTCTTTCTGCTACACTGGTAATCAAGTAGTTTGATGAGAGAGACAAATTGATTCAGGGGGTTCAGAATATTTGTCTGCCCTCCATTTCTAAAACTACAAAAACGCTAGTCTTTTTTTTCAAAAAGCAAACTAAACAATCCCAGCAAATGTCTAGCAAGCAGGGGTCTAAGAAAAAGTGTCAGGAAGGGTAAAAAAAGCAGGGATCATTCCAGAAAAAGGGACAGTCCTTCACTTCAGTATGATTATTGCAACAATCCCCCTCCCTGCCATATGCAATAATTTGTCCCAGAGACTGGTTCTCAATCTTCCCCTTTGGCATCAGATTGTATCAGACAAATGAGTTTGAGAGTATTTCAGAGGGGCTACAGATGGCAGTGGGAAAACTGTTCTCTTTTCTGAGGTATTCCTCCTCGTTCCCCAAACAAGATAAACATGTTTCCACTGATTTTAAGACACATGATTACCCTAGGGGTCATACAGCCTGTGCCTCTAAAACACACAGGTAAAGTTTTTTATTTAAGAATGTTTCTGGTGCCAAAGAAGGATGTTTCATGGAGACCAGTCCAGTTCTTGACATTTCCTGTCTCAACTTCTTTGTAAAAGTACCAAAACTCAAAATATTGATTTTACAAAGTTTATTAGCTCTCGTTCCTCATTTGAGTTTTTTGGTAACTCTGTACTTGAAACATGCTTGCCATCATATTCCCATTGAACCACAGTTCAAAGGTTTCATCAGATTTTCTGTGTCTTGGCCACATTACCTGATTATCTGCAGCTCCATCTGGCTGCATTGATAGCTTGTTGCAAACTGCATCACATTCACATATTTCCTTATTTAGATGGCTTGCCTATCTTTGCAGAGTTTTTTTCAGGAGCTAGGAGTTCCTTACCTGAGTTATAAATCTCCTTCTTAACCTGGGTTTTCAGATCAACAGTTAAAAATCCTCCTTGATTCTTTCTCACAGGATAGTTTTTCTACGATGCCTTCTAGATTTTTCCTAGCAAATGACATTCCTAATTCAGGTGAAATTGGACTTGTATCTAGAAATTTTCCAATGGATTTTCAGTTCACATTATTGGAATTTGTGAAGAGAAAGCTTTTTAGTGGTGAGGTCAGATTTCTCTAAATCCAGGTCTCCCATTCTCTCTTTTCCTACCCATGCTCAATCTGTAATAACAGATGCATCAGATTTTGCATGTGGAGCTGTATCAATGGGGGTGGCAGTGGAGGTGGGTAAAAGTGCAGAATCTTTGAAACAAAACAGGCAGGCTAGAGCTCATAAATTTGAAAGAAATGTCAGCTGTGATCCATGCTACAGAAACTCTTCATCATCTGTGGTCCCCTGGGCCTTTGCAGGTAATTATAGTCAACATCACAGTGATGTGGTGCTTAAACAAACAGGGGGACACCATGTCTGTCTCTCTGTGTTGGCTAGCTATGGTAGCTTGGGAGATTGCAGTCCAACTTTGTCTTACTCCCTAAGCTTCCTACATTCTGTCAGACCAAAATGTAGTGGCAGACAAGCTGAGCAGGACCAAGATAGACCGTCACAAATGGAAATTAAACAATAGTGGGAGTGTTCTAAGAATTAATCCAGTTTTGGGGAACACTTGTAATAGATCAGCAACAGACAGCTAAACAAATTCTGCTCCAGGACTTCTTGCAGGCAGGCCTGGAAAGCAAATGCTTTTTTATCGTCTTGGATGGCAATGCTCCTGTATGTATTTCTACCCTTTCCACTGATATTCAGGGTCATACTGCATACTGAGAACCACTCCCCAACAATTATTAAGGAGATTCCCTTTTGCCCCAGGCAACAGTGGTTCTCCCTTCATATGGTATTGACCAGGGTCAATTACCACAAGCTTCTTCACAGATTGCATCTACTCACACAAAACATGGGGAGATTGATATACCCCAGTCTGAAGCATTTACAACTGACTGCCTAGAATGATGATTCAATTTTGATACCTTTTAGGTACCTTGCTTCTGAGGACATGCATCAGGTACTGAAGGATGCAAGAAAGCCTGCTGCTCAGAAATCTTGTGTTACTAAATGGAAAATGTTTACAAGGTGGTGCCATACTAACAATCAGGGCCTATTCAAGGATTCTGTATCACTGATTCTTCAATATTTGTTTGAGTTACTCTCCTCTAGCACTGCCTATTCCTCTAGCAAGGTTAATCTGTCAGTCATTTCAGCATGCCTACCCATTGGTCCTCTCCTTTCTTCTCATTCTTTGGTCAAGCAGTTCTTGAAACTGGTTTTGCATATTAGACTGTCAAGAAAACATGTGGCACCTACTTAAGTCTTAACTTTGTGCTGGAAATGTTAACCTTGTTTACATTTAATCCAGCTCAACAGGAGTTGAAAGGTCTCATGGTAGATAAACCCTGTTTGGTTTTCCATAGATACAGAGATACCATAAGAAGAAGTTCATCACTCATGCAAAACAATGTTTCAGAGTTTACTTTGAATCACACCATCAATTTGCCTGTTTTCTATTCTAAACCTAAAAATCAGGGAAAACAGATTATTCTTATTTTGAACATACACAGACAATTTAGGTATTATCTTGATAGAACCAAGTCCTTTAGGAAAGATGAACAGCTCTTTTTCTCCTATGATGGGACAACAAAGGACAATCTGTGTCAAAACAAACTGTTTCTTACTATTGCTTTTTGTTAATCCAGCCATGGTATATCACTTGCAGGCAGGGTAAAGGCATTCTGCACTAAATCCTTGGCTTCTTTGATGGCAGCTGGAAAGGAGTGGCATCTAGAAGCATTCTAGAGGTAGCTACTTTATCCTCTGTGAATACTTTTACAAGTCACTACAAAATGGATTTTTCTAGCTTCACAGCATGCTTTGGTAGGACCATTCTCCAGAGGCTCCTGAATCCTACTCCTTCCTCCTGCCAGGTTGGATAAACTGTAGTAATCTACCCATATAACTAAGACTACTGAAGCAGTGATTTATGATGAACATAGTATAGTTGTGTAAGTTGCACTTACCATAATAATCACTGCCGCATTAGGCGTATCCTCTCTCTAGTCCCTTGTTTCTGTATATATTTATGGTTCTAGATAAAAGTTAGGTGTTCCTAACTTTGTTTTTTGTCAGGGCAGTAGGTTCTTTTTCTTTGGGGGAAGAAAGGCCTGAAAAGTTTTGATGCCCTGACTATTGTTTTCTCCCTTTTGAGACTGAGCCACAGCAGTCTGGGTGCATGTGTGTGTGTGTGTGTGTGTGTGTGTGTGTGTGTGTGTGTGTGTGTGTGTGTGTGTGTGTGTGTGTGTGTGTGTGTGTGTGTGTGTGTGTGTGTGTGTGTGTGTGTATGTGTGTGTGTGTGTGTGTGTGTGTGTGTGTGTGTGTGTGTGTGTGTGTGTGTGTCTGTGTGTCTGTGTGTGTGTGTGTGTGTGTGGGGTGGGGTTGTGAAAAGACTTTGAAAGACAGATGGCTGCTATATCATTGGCAGAATATAGTCCATATTGCTAAGGGTAATGCAGCAGGGATTTCACTGAACATTTATTGTTATGGTTAAGTGCAGTTTATGCAACTGTACTTTCCTCCCAATGTCTTCCATCCAGAATCCCTAGAAGGAACATCACTGAGGAAAGCAGACAGAGTCCTATCCATAAATCATTTATTATGTCATGCAGATCTTTTAAAATGCTGTAATTAGAGACAGTCTCAGAAAATGTGTCTCCACATTTCAGGAGACAGTAAAAACTCTAGCTTGACTGCATTTTTCTTGCAGTTTTTACTGAATGCTGTTTCTGTGTGACCTTTTACCCTTTGGTTTGGATGTTAGTTGGGATATTCTGCAGGTACCTTAATCTTTATGAACATCAGCTGGGTTTAAAGACCCTATGTTTCTGAAGTATGGCCAAATTATTCACTTATGCTGTGTTGACAAGGCCAATAAAATGGCCAAAATATTTGTGTCCAGGCTACTGATGTTTGACTTTATTGGCCTGAACATAACTATAAAGACTTAAAAATTAAAAAGAAAAAAAAAGTAATGGACATTCAGAAGTAATCAAGCTGAAACAGTTGATGTCCTTAAGGGGTCATTTGAAAATATCACACGGGCCTCTATAACAGAATGTTTGCCGCATCACACAGTGAAAACTGTAGCTTTGCTGGGTTTTTCTGTCAGTTTTACTGAATGGTGTGTCTGTGTGACTTCTTTGCCTTTGGTTTGGATGTTAATTGGGCTATATTGCAGGCACCTTAATCTTTATGGGCATCAGCTGGGTTTAAACACCCTGAGTTTGTGAAGGTTAGCCAAACGCTCCACTTATGCTGTGTTGAGAAGGCCACTAAAAGGCTGAAATATGCATGTTCACAGCTAGTGAAGTTTGGCTTTATTGGCCTGAATATAACTATAAAGACTTAAAAAGTAAGAAAGGTCATGGGCATTCAGAAGCCATGTAGCTAAAACACTTGATGCCCTTAAGGGATCATTTGTATATATCCCATGGGCCTCTCTGACATGAGGTTTAAGGTATCACAAAGTGAAAACATGGCTGGGGTTTTCTTGCAGTTTTTACTGAGTTGTGGGTCTCTGACCTTTTTACCCTTTGGTTTGGATGTTAGGATATATTGCAGGCACCTTAATCTTTATGATCATCAGTTGGGTTTAACAACTCTATGTTTCTGAAGTATGGCCAAACTATTCACTTATGCTGTGCTGATGTGGCCAATAAAAAGACCAACCCATGCATGTCCACAGCTAGTGAGGTTTGGTTTTATTGTCCTGAATTTAACCATAAAAACTTAAAAAAGTAAAAAAAGATGTCAGGGACATTCAGAAGCCATGTAGCTGAAACACTTGATGTCCTTAAAGGCTCATTTGCATGTATCCCATGGGACTCTATTACAGGAGGTTTAAGCTATCACAAGGGAAAAATCTAGCTTGGCTGGCTTTTTCTTTCATTTTTTTTCTTTTCTCATACTATAGAATCTTATGATTTATTTACTTCTCACATCAATTTGTTGTAAACACGTTTAGCCTGGATGTCATTAATATCACAAAAATGTTGTACAGGTGATTTAATACACACATTGGCCTTTAAGAAACAACTGATAAAAAGGTCGTTGCCTTGTTTTAGAATTGCTGAAATTATTACTACTTACAATGAGCTGGTAACTTGGGTAATTCTTCTAGATGGCAAGAAGGAGGCTGGACATCCTTTGTATCCAGAAGACAAAATGGAAGGGCAGTGCAGCAAAGTCGCTTAGCTTGAGATCCAGAGTCTACTACTCAGGAGGAAGACAGGCTAGAAATAGTGTGGGAATTGTGGTAAGGGAGAGGCTTCAAAAGACAGTGAAGGATGTTATCAGAATTAATGACATACTCATGATAATATGACTCCAGTGTAAGGATAGGGTGGTATTCATAATCTTAACTTATGCTCCACAGCAGTGTTGTGACAGTGAGGAAAAGCTTTCATGGAGGCAGCAGTTGCAGGACCTGCCAGCTAAAGTAGGACAACATGAGTTAGTGTTGGTAATGAGGGACCTGAGCACACATATTGGGACAGACAGAACGGGATATGTGGATTGCCTGGGTCCACATAGGTGGGACAACAAGAATAAAGAAAGAAAGGCCATTCTAGACTTTTGCTGGCAAATGGCTTGATGGTGATAAACCCATGGTTCAGCAAGGGAGACAGTCACAAGATCACATACAAGAATGGCCAACATGGCAAGCTTCCTCCTACTAAGAAAACGGCACAGGGTAGAATCTGCAGTTGCAAAGTCATCCCAAGTGAAACAGATGGCCTATAGCATAAACCACTGGTTGCCACAATCAGCTGCAAGCAGTGGTCAAAGAAGGCTGTAAGGTCAACAGAGACTAGGCTGAAGACCTGGAATTGTATGGCGAGAAAATACAAGAGTTCAAGGAAATACTCAGGGCTCTAGTACTTTAGGAAGATGAAAAAGAAGAAGAAGATATACTGTAGGTGGAGCTGAAGAAGTAATATAGCACCAGAAAACAGCATGTGTGAGGACTGTAGAGCAGATATATGGCAAAGCCAGCTGTGGCAATAAAATACATAAGGAAAGCTTATGGTGCAATGGAGAAGTCCAGGAGGTCATCAAAAGAAAGAGTATAGGAAAATGAGGGAGATAGAAAAGATGGACTAGACTAAGAAGGAATATAGATTGGCTAACAAAGGCACTAAAACACCAATTGCTAAAACAAACAGCAAGGTGTCAGAGGCACTCTACCATCTTCTGGAATGTGACTAAGTAGATGGCACAAAAGAAATCTACCAAGTTGCTAGGCAACAACAGAAATATAAAGGAGATAGTCATCAAGGATCCTTCATAAGGAATGCTCGCAATAACCCGTTCAACAGTCCATAGGACATCAAAAGCAGATTGAAGGAGTACTTCTAGCAGGTTACTAAGCAAAGACAAAAATATAAAAGAGATAGTCATTAAATATCCTTCATAATGTATGACAGCAACAACCCTCTCAACAGTTCATGGGGCATCAAGTGCAGATTGAAGGAGTACTTCCAACAGCTTCTGAATTTAGAAAAACCCACAGAAGCTGTTCTGCTCAGACACAGCCTACAATGAAGGAAGAAGAGCCCAGCCTTGAAGAAGTATGAACAGCACTAATGTAAATGAAGTCAGGGAAGGCAGCAGGCTCAGATGAGGTTTCAGTAGACATGATGAAGAGGTTGGGTGAGTTAGACAAAAAATGGTTCCTGAGGGTACTCATAGCAGTATGGAGAGAAAGGCATGTCTCAGATAACTGGAGAATAAGCATTCTAATGCCAGTGTACAAGAACAAAGGAGGACATTAAAAACTATGTGTAGTATAGAGGTGTCAAACTTCTGTCACACTGCATGAAAGTTCTGGAGACGGTGATTGATAAATGAATACATAGAGTAGTAGAAAGTAAGATGGGAGATGAGCAGTTTAGATCCAGATCAGGATCCAGCACAATCAACCCAATGTCTGCAGTGAGACAGATAGCTGAGAGGAAGTTTGACATAAGGAAAGAGTCCAACTGGGCGTTCCTAGAGTTGGAGAAAACATATGACATGGTCCCAAGATAGCTGATTTGGGCAATCATGTGATAGTTCAAAGTCCCAGAAACCTTGGTAGAATTAGTGCAGGCCATATACAACAACTCTGTGATTCAAGTACAAACAGTGTTTGGACTTACAGAGGGGTTTCCAGTGTAAATGGGTGTGCATCAGGGTTCAGCACTGAGCCCATTTCTGTTCATACTGATGATGGACTACATTAGCAAACATGTTGGAGGGAACAGCTCAACAAATTTGTTGTAGGCAGATGATGTGGAATGACTGGCAGACTCTGAACAAGAACTCCTTCAAAGGACAGGAAGTGGAATGCAAAACCAAAGGCATATGGGATAAAACTGAATACAGATAAGACAGCTGTAATGACAGCAAATGGAGGAAATCAGAAGAAGCTGACAGCTGAAATAGAAGGGAAAATTCTGGAACTTCAAGTATATGGGAGGGAGTGGTTGAGGAGAAAGGAAGTTTGAATGAGGAGGTCAAAGTTTGAATTAGAGTAGTTGCAACCAACTGGCACAAAGAATCAGGGGTAGTATGAGAGAAGAATGCCAAGGAAGCTGAAAAGTAAGGTGGACAAAACAATGATGCGAATGGTGTGAATGGTACTACTGTATGGTATGGAAACCTGGGCAGTGAAGGCAGAGCAGTTGAGGAAATTCAAAGTCAAAGTAAAATATATTGTCATTTAGACCCACATACAGTGCGAGTTAAATGAAACTGCATTGCTTTGGTTCCAAGTGCATATATCACATACAGCTACAGACAATAACAAGCATATATACCAGTACAATAACTTATACATATACTAAACAAGACTGACAAGATGTGAGATGCCTGAATAACACTAGTAGCAGCATTATCAGATATTGCACATGTGGAAAAGCAAATATTGCACATAGTATACTGAATATACTGAACACCACAAATATACTGTACGGAATGTTTAGTTACTACTGATTGCACTTTTAAAGCAGCTTCATATAGGCATTGCAAAAGAAGATATCTGTACTACTGATTTTTCTGGTCATCAGCTCTTGATATGTTGTAGAGTTCAATAGTCTGATACCATGTGGGAAGAAGCTTCTACTAAACCTGAAGGACTTACAATGCATACTACGGTATTGTCTTCCTGAAGATAAGCAGGAGAACAGTTCATGTGCAGGGTGTTTGTGGTCTCTGATTATTTTCCTAGCTCTGCCACTAAATCGTACTGTCTATAGGGCCTGCAGAGCAGGAAGTGGAAGGAAGCTAGAGGTGATGGAAATAAAGTGCCTGAGATGGGTGGTAGGATGCACACTGTGGGGCAAATGGAGAAATGAGGGCATAAAAGCAGTAGCCTAAGTAGCTCTAATTGCAGAGAAGGTCAGACAGAAAAGATTACATTGGTTCACGTACATGTGCAAGAAAGCAGAAGGCAATCTAGTGAAGAATATTGACTCAACACCCTGTCCCGAAAAAAAGTTGTTGATGATTGATGATGATGATGATGCCTGATCCCTTCGCCAATTATTTCTCAATAATTCAATAAATCCTGGGGGGGGAAATTTGTACAATTGTATTTGTACTCAAAAAAACAAAAACAATCAATCAGATGCTATTGAAGGCCATCTCTAAGTTTAAGCTGATCACCAACAAAGTATTACCTGTCATTGTGCATCCTGAAAAACAATTAATGCATTATCAAAGATCTGCCTAATCTTAATGAAACCAGATTGGTCTCCATGAATGAGACCTGTCATCTCTGGAGTGATAGGCAGCACTAGAGGTGGACACATGAGGTTACGTGCCCTCCTCATGAAAGTATGTGTTCCCTTTGAATGCCCCAGTCCATGGAAATAGTAAAAAAATGCTTAACCCTCAGAACGGTAAAATAAATGCTTAATTCTTTCAGCTGAGTAAATCACAAAATGGCATGCATTCATATGTGAGTAGACCGCATAAGAGCATTTGATTGTTTAGTGTACTTTTTGAATACCTTTTTATTGGGATATTAAGTGAGGTGGAGGTGTCCATTACTATATTTTAAGCTGTCAGTCAGGAGAAGGATGAAAGCGTCTTTAGGAAAGTGATAGTTACCACATTTTTATCAAGGCATTTTTGTGTGTGTGTGCGTGTGTGTGTGTGTGTGTGTGTGTGTGTGTGTGTGTACATGCATGCATGTGTGTAATGTCCCATTTTGGTAGGAGTTTGCTGGTTAAGTGACTTGCCGAAGGTTTTACAGATGGAGGTAGAAGTAATCAAATACTGTACCCTTAAGGCAGCTCATTAAGAGCTTGGAGCCTTAATCCTCCACACAAAACCATAACTTCTCTTTTTAGATAATTCAGTCATCAGAATTTCATAGTTCTCAATGTTTGGAAAATGCACATTCATGCAACATCTGTCATAGTTATGTTAACACCTTTTAAGTGAATTAGAGTTGTTTGGCACTTAAAGCACTGAGATGTTAATATTTTTTTCTAGTAGTCAAAGGTACAGGGTTTGCATCCTCTCACCTCTATTTGCCTACTGTGTAACTGTTTGAAAGTCACTCAGACAGTACTCTTGGGTCACCTCTGAAAAGAGAGACAGTCTTCAGTGGGTTTACTTGGTTAACAGATAAAAAAAATAATATTTAAATTGTGTCCCTTATGGGACCTCCCCCCACTTACTTTTTTACTTTGCCCAGAGTTCATGAGCAAATAAATTGAGAATTATTTTGGTTTGGTCTTTGTAAAATTTGTAGCTTTGTGGCAAATTGTTTTGGATTACAGTCACTAAATTATGTCAGGCATGTGAGCATAAGACTTTGTTTTCTTCAAAAAATGCTTGTTAATGCAACTATGTAAGTATATAAGAAAAAGATTTAAAATCTGTTCCTTATTGTTGCATCATTGTCTCTGATTTGTGACGTAAGAAGTTGAGAGGGCATGGGGTGTGTTCAATGGAATGCACTGTGTGGTTCTCACTGAAGTGAACAGAAATGCACTTTTCAGTCATTATTTATGTATTTGTTCATTCATTTTATTGCAAGCAAAGATCTGAATGTATGCAGTCATACAATGGGCTATAATTAATGATCAGATCTGTTTTGGTGCATGTGTGTGTGTGTGTGTGTGTGTGTGTGTGTGTGTGTGTGTGTGTGTGTTTCTGTTTATGTGTGAATCCTTCATTCCAAAGTAGTTATGGTGCAAAGGAAGGAATCAATTGTAGTAAACAGGGTCTTCATATTAGCTACGTTCTTTGGGTATGATCCACAGATTCCTTGTTTTGTTTACTGTTGAGATTGTGGTGATTTGTCTATAAATAAACTGCACAACATGAAGTCTATGAGTTTAATGTTAAAATATTAACTATGAATGCATTTTTAATTTAACTTATTTTTTGCAGGCACAAAGATATGAACTGCACTGTGTTGGGCTACAACAGTTTGGTACTTAGTACAGATGAGTTAAACCTATGAACTGTTAGTGAGCTGTTTTGTTTTTGTAGTACAGTGTTTGATTTCCTCTGTTTTCATTTGTCTTCTGTGAGTCTGCTCAAGTCATTTAATCAGACAGTGCTCCTGGGCTGGTCCTGAAAATAGACACTTGTGTCCAGTAGGCTGTCCCAAGCTGCTAGCAAAGTCATTACATATTGGCTTTTGAATTCCTGCACCCGTTAGGTAATCCCTAATTAGTGTTTCCCTGTATACTACTTGACTATGAATCAATGCATGTACATTAATAGGTTTCCAAATGCATTTTCAATAAATGTAAATTTCAAAGGAAGAGAAGTTTACTGTTGCTTATGCTGTCTGTTTTCAATGTGATCATGTTTTGTTCATCAGATGTCTGTCAGGGTTTTTGCTGTAAAATTTTTAATAAAAGTTTAAATTAAATCCAAATCTCTGTGATTATTGTAAAAGTACAGAAGAAAATAGTATGCACACTGAAAGGTTTCAGTAATGTTTCATGGTAACTGGGGAGAGACAGTCATGTAATGGGATATTGGTATGGTGGTGGTAGGGGTTCTGGTTTATTTGACCATGATCCAGCACTGCTCTTATTGTTCAAAATCTGCACATAAGTATTTAGCATCATATATATATATATATATATATATATATATATATATATATATATATATTTATACTTTTGTTTTGCTGTCTTTTAAACTCAGTAAAGCAGCAATTCTGGACCATTATCCAGTTAAATGACTTACTGAAAGTCACACAGTGAGCAAATGGAGGTGGAAAGAATCAAACCCTGTATCACTGCTACAAGAAGCAGCTCACTAAGAAATGAGAGCCTTAATCCTCTACACTAACTACCAGACCTTCACTTCACTTTCTGATAAATCACTGACGGTTAAAAATCTCTAAGATTTATAGCTAGTCAGTAATGCCAATCATTAGAGTTTCAAAAAATATTCTGTTAACTTTTTAAGTGAATTAGAGAATTGCTTCCTGTAGCTATATGTAATTATCTTTCTACCTAGTTAATACACCACCTCTTAACTACTATATTAACATTTTCTGCTTTACCAAGGTCCTTTCCTCACTTCCATTTTCTGAATTCTGTATTATTTATTTGAACTTCTCCCAAAACACCTCTTCAAATGCTCATTATTCAACATCTACTAAATGTATAAATATTTTTTATACTACAATAGTTGCATTTATTTTATATGAATATAATCTAATTAAGCAATGTATATGTAATTGTTAATGGATATTTCTTGCACAAACAATTATTGAATGCCTGTTAAAAATGTTTGTAATATGTTAGAGCTTTTCTCTCAGGGCCTGTACTGAAAAGTTTTTTTTTTGACTAAGCCCAGTGAGAAAAACCTGGTAAACAAAAGCAAAATAATAAAAAATAAATAAATAAATGCATTAGACTAGTCTTATATGTTTCTGATTTTGCAGGACTTCACTAATTTTGCGTCATATTTATGCCGTGTCAATGGTTATTAGTCAAACGATATTCTTATCAAACAGCTATTCTTTGAGCACAAAATATTGAATGTGCTTTTCATCATATAGCCATATCATCATTAATCATGTCATTGAAATGGCATAGTTGGCTAACAGCAAGGAAGCAACACGTAGTACATGTATACCTCACAGTGTTCGTGCTGCTATAATTAATGTACTTTAGCTCAATATGTTAAGTATAAAATTAAATAGTGAATTCAAATACTAAGTTGATGCACTATATTTAACTTGTTTTGTTGAACACAAGGACCCTGCTCATGTGGGTTGCTGTATCATCCACACCCCCTGCTAGTTATATATACCAACTCTGAGATCGCATTACAGTGGGGAAAGGGCAAATTTCTACTACATGAGATGGGGGGGTATCAAAGAACTTTTTATAAATATAAAGCCCACAGTTTAGCCATGGTGTGAGCCTCCTTTCTAGCTGTTAATACATGTGTTATTGTAATCCATCTGTTCCACATTGTGCAAGATAGTGAAGTATTCTGCATTTTGAAGATGGAAGGTTGACTATGGTTGCAACTTCTCTAATTCTTTTACCCAAACCTAATGAAATTGCTGTACATCCATAAATCAAATGGGACTAGAGCTACCTATTCCAGGGGACCTAAATATGACCTGGAACCTGAATAGGACATGCTGGAGGGACAGATTTATCTCCCTGCAACTGCCACATCTTTGGAATAGGCTGCCAATTCATGTGAAGCAGAGCACCTCTATGACAGTGCTCAAAAGGAACCTGGATGAGTGGATGGGCCACTGTAAATTTTTATCAGGGATAGCACTCACAACCCATCAACATGAACAGTCATTACTAAATACAGTCCTGGGTATTGAGTAGAATATCTGTGGTATTACATTAGGATGAAACAGCTAGGCTTGAAATTATCTCAGGTCGATAGCCTAGTAACCCCCTATGATCCTATGATTATGGATGGCATGGTATTCATGATTTTGCAAGCCTGCTGTTACCTACATTTCACCCATTTATTGCACCTTATAAGAGGGAGTATAGTGTCCCATATTCTGAAGATGGAAATTTGAGTATAACTGCAGTTTCTTTAATTATTTTGCTTGTTGGTACTATGGATGCTATGTTAATGTCAAACCATGATAAATTAGATAAAAGCAAGGACCAGCTCTGTGGTAAACCTTTACTGCAACCACAAACAAATCCAAGTAGAAAATAAAATCCAGTCGAAGGAAAGATTTGATGCACAAGAATAGCACTCAGGAAACATATAATAAATCACAAAACGTTCAGACCTATGTCCTTCTTCAGTGTATAGAATAAAACTCCATCCCCACTTTAAATACAATCAATGTAAAATCACATAACACAACAAAAAAAAAAAACAATAAGTTCTCCTTAAAGGTATATATATCATTTTATATACACAGTAAAAAGCATCTACAAAAATATAAAGTTTCCATTACATAATTTAAACATACATAAAAGATATATATATATATATATATATATATATATATATATATATATATATATATATATATCCAAAAAAGTCTATCTTTAAGAATTCTTTTATGTTTAAAAAATAAAGTTTCTTCTAATTACTTCCTTACAGCCATCTACTTATTTTTCAGTACTGGCTTAAGACTCATACTTGCATTAAATCCAGGTTTAACATCTGCCTGAAGTTTTGGGCTATAAATGTAATCTATTCAAATATTTGGGGGGGTTATATTAGCAATGCCTTACAGATGAGTGAATATGAATGGATCATATTACTTCTAGCAGATGTTATGTTTTAAACATAAAATAATTCTTAAAGATAGACTTTAGATAGTTATGTAATGGAAACTTTATATTTTTATAAATTCTTTTTACTGTGTATATAAAATGATATATACCTGTAAGGAGAACTTATTGTTTTTTGAGCAATGTTATGTGATTTTACATTGATCGTATTTAAAGAGGGGCTGGAGTTTTATTCTACACACTGTGATTTATTAAAGTTTTCCTGAGTGCTATTCTTGCTCATCAAGTGTTTACTTTGACTGGATTTTATTTTTTAAACCACGATAAATTGCCTGAAAATAAAGAAGCCTCAGCTTAAAATTTAAGGATACATGCTTTTTTTATCTCAGTCATTAAAACTACAGTTTAATAAAGTCTTCTGTTGAGACTTGTTGATAGACAGTTATAACAACATTCAAAAAATCATAACTGCACCCTTTAAATCCCACTCATCCAAAAAGGTATTTGAATTCTGGAACAGATTATTATGATGAGGCATTCCCTTTTGGGAGCTACCAGTACCTCTCAACTGTTTCTGTCTTTGCAGAAAGTCTCTGATTATGCTTTAAATGTTTTCCTGTCCCTCATAACATTTTGATTATTTGGTAAATCAGCTTGTGATTACAGACAGTCAGTAATGACAGTTATTACAATTTTATACATGTTATTATTCAAGAAATGCATTTGGTACAAAGCATATTCTATTAACTTTTTAAATAAATTACAATAACATTTAAAAAATGGTCCTGGTGTTATTCTCTTCCCCTTTTATTTTTATCTTTGTCCAGAATTTTGGAAGTATGGTACTCCCCCAAAACATTGAAATCTAAAGTATTTCTGTTGGTGATATTTCAGCAAACCAGAACTAGACTCTTAAGCAGTTCATGTAGCTGCATTTACTTGGTGCAGTTGTTGTCTCTGTTAGAGTTGTTTTTTCTTGGAGAGGGCTTGGAACTAACATGGGTTTATGTGCAGTGACAGTAGTTCAATAGGTGGCACATATCTTTGGTACAGAAAGCTGTGGGTTCTATTCCCATGCCAGTCACATAGATTAATTTTCCAATAGTGACAGTCCAGTAAAGCATAAGGGGGAGTGGCACTCCTGGGTGTGCCATTCTTTGGATAAGACATTAAACTAAGGCCCCATCTGCCTGAATTTTTGTAGCTCAGATCAATGTAAAAGATCCTATGGCACTTATGGCAAAAGAGTTGGGAAGTTCCCAGATGTTCTTGTCAAATTTACCCTAGTCAGTATGAATACCACTTCCGGTTTCCCCTGAAAAGAAGCCTTTCACCTAGTGGGTCTAATCCACTCAAGAAAAATTATAAATAAATACATTTTGGTTGCTACTACATCTCAGTTATTACGTTGTATCTTTGTACTTTGGCAAATTTAATGCATTAGAATAATTATATGGGTATGGCAATTTTATCTCTACAGACCTGCCACTGTAAAGTGATCTTGGAGGTTTTTTTCCATAATCCTCTTCAAGCCTCCTTTATATGAGTCATGATAGACATAAGAAAGTCATGTAAATAGAGTGGCAGTAATGTGAGCCATGTGCATCTTGCACAGCTTCTGGAACCTATTTTCATTTTCACTTTTTTTGCTTGAATTATTCTGATTTGTGTTTTCAGAGTGGCCCTTACCTATTTAACAGTAGTTATAAATGCTCAACAAAATAAACTAGTTGAACTGCTTGTTTTTAAGGAGTCCAAGTGCTGACAGACCCTCTCCCACACTCTGCCTGAGGTGGCAAAGCTATCATTGTAATCCAGGAGCTGTTAGCTAGCCACTCTTACTTCAGTGAACTTTTAACAGACATTTAAACTGATTTTCTATTCACCAGTGTTTGTGGTGGTGGTAAGATATGTGTGTTTTATATTGAATGTGAGCAAAATGTGTTGTATTTGTGTAAAAATGTTTTCCTTACAATTTAGAGCTGAGCAGAGCAAAATAACTTTGAATTTCTCTCCTTGACTTTGGATTTTATATATATATATATATATATATATATATATATATATATATATATATATATATATATATACACACACACACATATATATATTTTTTTACTGAGGCAAAAATGTCTTTGTGCATGATATTTATCTGCCTTTGTTGTAATGTAGGTATATATTTGACTTGTTTCACTGTAGCATACCAACACTCCATTCAAGCCATAATCCTTGAGCATGACAGTTTAGTAGTTTTTTTTTTACACTTTTACATCCTTTCTTAAGATTACAGAATATATTTTTAAGGGAACAAAGGAAGAGAAAAGAAGAAAGGTCGTCACAGTAGATTCAGTTAAACAATTACAATTACAAATGGTACAAGATTAAAAATAAGTGGTGAATGAAAGGATAATTCTAACCCAACTATATACAACTATTTACATAGAGTGCTACAATGAGTTAAGATAAAAAAATGTCCACAAAACTACAAGGAAATCAAGGATAATTTGTCAGGATCATTCACCATTTATTTATCAAGAGGAAAAGACCACCAAGTTAAGTAGGGTTAACTTGATGCATGTGTTCATACTATGTTCTTCTTTCGGCTTTTTCTGGGTTAGGGGTCACCACAGCAGAACTCCAGTCCGCTAATGATTGGCAGTAAATTTTTTATGATGCCAAGGTGCCAGCACAACGCCCAACCTTCAACGAAGGCATGCCCATTCACGCATGTCTTTTGAATGCCACTCGACCGCGGGGAAGACATGCAGACTCCACACAGAAGGTGCTCCAGCCGAGAATTAAACGGGAGAACCTCTTGCTGTGAGGCAACAACACTACCGCTATGCCACCACGGCTTGTTATGTGTTCATACTATAACTTATTTTAATATGTATTCAAGGATAAAGTTCCAAAAACTCTGATCTCTCACCCACTTATTTCTGTTACCTATGATCAACTTATGAGATGTAATGTATTTAGATGCCATGATTGTAAATCCTTTTCACATTATTTTTGTCCTATCCAGCCAATTCTGGGTAATATAAAGTGTGACGAACACAAAAAGAGCAATTTGGATGTATAGGTCAGATTTGGGCATAGTGACTGAACTTACATGTAATATAGCAAATTCCCATTACAGGGTAGATCTCACATAACCCCTTTTTTCAAGTTCGATCCTTAATGAATTCCAAAGGTTTTGTGCATATTTACAATACCAGAAAATGTGTAAGAGGTCAGCAGTCTTTAATAGAATGGGCAAAGAGGAGATATGTTTGGGTTAAATTTGTTTAGTCATTCTGGCATGTAGTAGGCATTATTATTTATCATTAGCTAGGTATATAAAGTTTTAAAAGGAGGGAATTTGATCATCTTTTCGATAGCATGAGAGAGTTGAACTTCAGTTAATCTGACATTTTTGTCCTTCCAATATTGTGTGTATGTAAGAGAGGATTGGTATCTAATAGAGGTGATCAACCTATATGTAACCAAGAGCATTTTCTTTTTAAACTTTAAGAGTTTCAGTAGGGCTTCTGCAAGATTTACATCTTCCAGTACATTATCAGGAATACCTTTCATTGCGAGCACAAGCTCTTTAATTTGTCTCAGCATTGTAGTGTATTTGTTGTTTAAATTGAGATTTTTTTATATCATTTAAGGAACTATCTTTTAGTTTGTAGAAGTCCCAGATGGTATAATCTTTAATTTGAGGGTATTGGTCTAAGTTTATCATTTTATTACCTAATTTAAGGTTTGAGTTTAAATGAATTGGTTGTAAAAGAACAAGTGTGTGCGCTAATTGTAGGGAAGAAAGAAGGTTTTGGAATGTGTTGACCTTATGTTTGATTAGGCTATGTAAATCATGACTTTTTGTAGTGGATTTGTCCATGAAGGGAAAGATTTGGGGTTAATGTTTGCTGTTCTGACATGAGCATACCATAATTTAATCCATAATGGGGACAGAGTATTATTTTTGGAGTTATGCTCTGCTATTAGAGTGATTCAACTAGAGCAAATGATGTCGTAGTATAATTTAAAATCTGTGAGTCCTAACCCTCCTTTGTTTTTTGGAGGCATTAGTCTCGAGAAAGAAGTTCTAGGAGTTTTTGGAAACCAGATGAATTTTGTTAGAGTTCTGTTGATTCTTCTAAAGAAGTTCGTAGGAATGATAGCATTAGCTGCATTGAGTTGATATAGCATGTTGGGAAGAACGTTCATTTTTATAACTGTTACTTTGGATAAGACGGGAAGTTTCATGTTTTTCCATCTATGTAAGTTGTGTTCAATATTAGTCTAAAATTTAAGAAGGTTATTTTGAAAGGGTGAAAGGGGGCATCCTTGCTGTGTACTATTTATTAGCTTTATCTGGTTAGAGTAGGTTTTATTAATGACCAGTGTGGTATATGAAGAATTGTATAATATTTTAATTATGTTTATGAACTAATTTGGGATTTTAAAATATTGTAATGTTAAAAACAAGAAATCTAAATTAACTCTATCAAATGCTTTAGTGGCATCAAGTACAAGAAGATATCTGATAAATCTATCCTTCCCCAGTAACTGTATAGCTGCGTCTAGTGTAAGAGTATTATCCCATGTTTGTCTTCCCTGCATGAAGCCCAGTTGCTCTGGGGATATAATTGTGGGCAGAGTTTTTCTAAGTCTGTTAGCTAATATTGTGGAAAAAAATTTAATATCTACGTTAATGAGTGATATTGGCCCATAATTTGCTGGGTTAGTTTTGTCAGTGTTGGGTTTGTGAATAAAAATGGTTTGGGACTTATTTAAATACAAGTCTTTAAAGCCAAATTTCCTAATATGATTAAAGACCTTAAGTAAGATAGGAGTCAATTTGGGAGTGGAGGTTTTATAGAAATTTAAGGTAAAACCATCCAGACCAGGGGCTTTGTTTTTTTTTTTAAACTCCAAATTTCATCTGCGACTCCCTCTAACAAGAAAGGGGCTTCCAGTGGGTCAGCTTGGTGTTTATCAATACTTGGAAATTTAAGATTGTTAAAGAAAAAGTTGTATGTCTCTACAGAAGGTATATTTTGGGGTCCATACAATTTCCTATATATTGTTTCAAATGTATGAATAATTTCTTGATAAATAGTGAAAAGTTTATTGTTGTAAGTTATTTGCGAGATCATGGGGGGATTTTGATAAATGTTTATGAGTCTAGCAAGTAACTTTGAGGGCTGCTTAGCCCACTCTGAATAATTAGCAAGGAATTTCATCTCCAGGAAAGAAAGATTTTGCGAGTGCAATAAGTATAAATCTTTTTGTAGGCTGAGGAGCTGGTTTTCTAGATCTAAAGTGAAGTTTTTTTGGAGTGATTTTTCAGCTTCCTGGAATTTGTATTGTATCTTAGCTTCTTTCTCTTTAGACAGTGTTTGTAGTAAAAACCTTTCTGGATCAGTAGCCCTCTTATTTTGGCCTTATTAGCCACCCAAAGAAGATCTAGTGGAATTTCAGAGTTTAGAAGACTGGTTTCCAGATCGTCCAGAGCACTGTTAATTTCTTTTACAATTTCGTATTATCAAAAAGATTTGGATTTAGGGACCATGATAGGAAATTGCCTGTTCTTTTAGGAGGAGTCATTTTTACAGTTATTTTAGAATGGTCAGAAAGGAATATTGGATTAGTTGAATACATGGTCTTTTCATTTAGGAGGATTTCTGAGATCTGGAAATAGTCAATCCTGGACCAGGATTTATAGCATGGGGAGTAATATGTGTATTTCCCATTAGGATTGGAGTTACCTTTTGAGTAAAAATAGTCAACTAGGGGGAAATCTGGCATTAAATCTTCTAGAGCCAGTGACACTTGAATGTTGTATGAATTATGTCTACAAGATTTGTCCTTTAAAGGGTCAATAACTGTATTCCAGTCCACAATTGGGAAAACATAATAATAAGTTA
This sequence comes from Protopterus annectens, assembly GCF_019279795.1. NCBI lineage: Eukaryota > Metazoa > Chordata > Ceratodontiformes > Protopteridae > Protopterus > Protopterus annectens. The sequence goes on from NC_056737.1 coordinate 1,778,861,092, forward strand.
TATATTTGTATAATGAACTTGTGATGTTCTGCACTAGGACCATAAACATTTAGAAAGAGAGTGGGTTTACAGGGTAAGGAGTTTACACACCGAAAATCGCACCATCTGCCAATATTGTCTGACCCATAGTCAATAATATCCTTAGTGAATGACTTTTTGATAAGGATAGCTACTCTGTTCGAGTTTGATTTGCTACCAGAGGCAATAATTGAGGTCAGTATTCCAATTGTCACCAAATAAATGAGTTTCTTGGAGAAAGATAACATTTGCCTCTGACTGGAAAAGTAGATGCAGAAGTAGCTTCTTTTTCTTTTTATCCTGTAGACCTTTAACATTACATGAATCTATAACCCATATTTTCAAATTTTTAATGTGGTTCGTATATTTTTAAAAGTGGTTTTTGGAAGTCTTTTTTTCATGTAATAGTTGGAAATAAAGCAACAAATAAACTCATTTTTAAGTTTTTCTCTAGCACTAAAATCTCTCAGAACTACCACTGTGCCTAACCACATAACTACTAAATCTGAGAGAGGACTAAGCAAGATAAGTAGCATACTTATTGACATACAAAAGTTTGAAATGAGAATATTTAGACAATGCACAGAAGATTGTGATTTTATAATTGAATACAGCAACATTATATATAAGCTACAAATCCCAAGATGGGTAGTACCACAACATCAAAAACACTCTACTACTACTACCCTCCAAACATGTTAGCTATACCTTTAGTTTAGTGTGAGGAAGCTTTAGATAATATACAATACTGGTGAACATATTAGAGCATACAGTATAACAACTAACTTGTATAGTCAGTAAGAACAGTTTATAGCATTTGATTAGGGTCGGTCAATTGCAGTAACATCTTTACTCTACTAAATCTAATAAACATTGTTAATCCCAAGAATTATAGTTAAAATTCTGTACCATTGACATAATATGTAGTCAACCTGGGATGCTACCCATTAAGACAAATACTGACCTTGCCATAGGTATTGTATACAGCAGTCATAAAGTATTTAGCATTAATAAAGCATAAACCATACAGCATTTAAAACCACCACAATTCCAACAGATGGCACTGAAAATAAAAAGATAAAGCACTGAAGATAAATTAATTTCTGTCACAACAAAGTACACATTTATTTTATATGTTTACTTTATAATCTCTTCACATATAGGGGTTAGCAACCTTATGGACAGTGTGTATGTATTCACTTGTTACCTAGAAATGACACAGTTGTAAACTGCTCCTACATATTCAGCCTACTTACTGCAAACAAGTAGATCAGTAGTTTTCATTATTATATTGGCATTATAGCTCATAATGTTTGGGCCTGTGTATTACTATTACTCTTACTGTTGCGCCAGACTTCGCAACTGTGCTCACCATTTCATACCTGCAGTCCTGTATGTTTTCCTTTCCTCTTTTTTCTCTCTTCCTCCTCCCTTACTTCCTATTTAGCTAAACTGCCTATTTATATTGCATGCACTGTGATTTATTTATGAAACAATGAAACAATACTGCACCCCAAAATAATTCTTAGCCTCTAGCCCAGTCATTACGGCAAACAGAGCAGCCTTCTAGTCCCAGTAGCATCTGCCAAGGATCAAAGGGTCTGTTTTGTGTGGGTTCAGAATGGAATTTGGAGCCTATCATTCTCAGGGCAAGTATGGGATTGGAACTATTTAGCTAAACTTCTAAGGACAACTTCAAGTCCTACACCTCCTGAGGAGGGTGTAAAAGGGGTGGGGTGGGGTGGGGTTCGGTGAAAGGTGGTAAAATAACAATGAGACAGTCAATGTCATCAATAAAACATTTATCACCCCAAACCAGGTCAGAATAAGACAGTTAAATAAAATAATAAAATTAAACAATCACGTAGCAGCTGCCACGAGTGACTAAAGCCCAGGAGCTTGGATAGCTATAGTAAGTGATTACAGTATCATCCCAAGCTCAGTTCTATGTAACTATGGATTTCTGTCACATAGCTTCGCAAGGACACTGGGGGGTAAACAAGGTTGTTCAGAGTTCATGGGGCTGGCACCTGAAGGAGGCAGAAATAGTAGGCAATTGCCTGGTGTTGATTACCTTGTGTACATCATCCATCAGCCAAATGGAAGGAATCATCTCAGTGGTGTTAAAAGATGGTTGTAAAAACCTGCCCAGATATGGCAGGAGCAATAAAGTGACACCTGGTTGCAGCCAAACATGTACTCAACTCATTTCTAAGAGAAGGGGGAAATGGTATAATTTCCATGGTGCTACATCCTCTCTGCACAACTTGCAGCTAGTTTGGCACCTTGAATGATATAAAAGGCAACGAAAAACTCTCTGACATGCTGCCAGTTCACAAAACAATAGCCCCCCCCATTGAAACCCTACAGTCCTGTGTGTGACACCGCGATGACTGCAAGGACAACAGAGACTGTACTCAATATGTCTAAAGCAAGATAATAATGTTACCAAAGGGGGACAGCTGATATTTTACTTCAGTGGCATCTTTTGTTTAATATTATTCAAGCCTTTGCTTACTTGATGTAATTGCTTACATTTTGGGTTACAAAATGTGTGTTTTTCCCAGGTTTTATGAGGTTGGGATGTGGTCATGTGAACCAGCTTAAGGTTATGAATATCTAAGCAGTATTGTTAGAAAACAGCAGACAACCACATAATAGAAATACTGACATATTCTGCAAATGCTGCAGACAATAATAGGCTTCTGTTATGAACCCCGAGCCCTCCAACCCCTAATAATGCTTTATGTTGTAAGCTGCGCCTTCCTTTTATCACAAATATTACTACAATAAGGTTTTCCTTAATACCAGTAACAGATAGTCCTCTAGGGCAAGGCTTCTAAGTATGAATGTAAAGCCTGACATATCTCTAAACGTCTTAAAAAGCCATAAATAATGAGGGGGAGGCAGAGGAAAAAAAATAGCATATTTTGTTTCTTTTCCCCTTCCCTTTCCTCTTTTTGTTTCTCGTCCTCTCCCCTTTTTCCCCCCTCTCTTTTCCCCTTTTCTCCTCTTCCTTTCCCTTTAAAACATTGCTCTTCTAAACCCAAAAGGTTGACAAAACAACAAGGACTGTACTAGCTTGAACCCTCCAGAGGATACGAAGACTGAATCCAAAATGCCTGACTTTGCTGTCCAACTACGATCCTCCTGGATCTGCAAGTAGACCACAACTCATGAGAAACAGACCACAATGTGAAGCAAAATCCGGGACACTCTGCAAAACCTGTACAATCGAGAGGCTTTGAGTGAGGTCACCAGATGCAAGCCATACATGATTCAGGTCCTCCTAGATGAACAGACCACCTCTCAAATATAAGAATCACGTGTCCAATTTTCTCCTTTTGCTCTAGTCCGAGAGGAAAAAAAAAGAAAAATACGTATATACAAGCCTATTATCAATATCATTAATATAGTCATTAGTTGCTGAGAGCAACCAGCTAAATTAGACCTCCAACATGCGATACCAGAACTAATATGAAGACATGTAGCCAGGTCATATTGGGTAAAATCACTTAACGATCATTGCATGTAAAATGTTGCTTAAAAAGTACTTGCCCAGAGGAATTGTTGAATTATCTGCTGAAGCGTTCTTCATTAAAGAAATGTAAGTAGAAGTTTATTATTTCCCTTGGTTCAAAACCAATGCAGGACATAACGTGGAAGTAGTTGAGTGCAGATTGCAATGTTATAGGTGGAACTGCTAGCAGCAATGCAGGTAGGATAAAAAAAAAACATCCACATGTTTCTAAGCTTACCAATCAAGCGCAACAGCAAGAAGTCATAGAATGTTGAAATAGAGCTCACAGCTGGTCAGCGTGGGCTTGTACTAAGCAAACCAGAGCAGAAAGAAGAAAAAAAAGGGATCTCTGCAGCAGAAGAAATGGTCATAAGCATTTTACTGCCTGGATCCCCTTATTCTGCAAGCTGCACTTCAAAAGGAGACTCTAATCAATCGGTGGTCAGGTGATATACTACTTTTGCTTTCAATGCTTCGGAAGTTCACCAAAAGCTTTTATAAAAAATATTTTAGCTTCAGAAGGTGTATTTGTTGAAAACTTTTGGCTGTTTTGAGTAAAAGATAAGGTGCCTGGATATCTCATTTGGGACTTAACTCTTTTAGTAATAAGCAAAGCACAGTACAGTGCAAGCAATTGCCTAGCTTGCTTAATCTGCATTGGTAAATCCTGTGCAAAAGAGATTTTATGGCTGTTTCAGACTATTGATTTTTTTCTGTTTTGCTGCTAATAGGATTTCTTGGACATGCTGGTAATTTAATAATTTTGCATACACCTGACGAAGGTTGTTAGGGTTTTTAGACTTCCAAAGTGCTCCATGTGAACTTTCTATTACGATTTCTTTGGCAAGAGGTTTGTTATCCAGCAGAGAGCTAAAAATCTGCTTTAAGACATCTTGAAGCTGGGAATGATCGTATATTTTTGGGATTCCTCTAATGAGAATGTTATTTCTTCTGCTCCGACCTTCGAGGTCAGTTAGCTTTTGTTGTATTTCTTCTAAAGCAGATTCTTTGGATTTTAATTGTTTTTGTAATTCCTCAATCTTTAGCTCATTAGCTGTTGATTTAGCTTCAGCATGCTCCAAATGGGAAACAATTTGCTCCAATGAAGTACCAACATTTGACAGTTGGTCAGAGAAATTTTGAATGGCAGATTGTATAGGCATTAGTGCTGACTTTAGATCATCCATACTGTAGGCCGTCAGATTTAGCTTTCAAATTAGACTTAATTATTTCTTGTTGTTTTGATGTTCGTTCACTTTTTGATAGAGTTTCTTTTTCAGGTGACGCAATTTGTGAAAGCGGAGTCTTGGTTGTTTGTGAGTCCATTTGTTCCACTTCATTAGGCATGGTTTATATTTGCAAGTATACAGCTTGTTTACTTCCTTTAGGGCTAGTAGAGCTAGGCCGCAAAATACTATGTGCCTGTGTTGTAATAGTTCCCAGGTTAAAAATCAGCAGTATTTGGAGAATAAAACATTATCAGTTTAGATTAGATGTATGCAGTTTAATTGTTGGTTTGAGCAGGACTACAAATGAGATGAGATTGCAGACTGATGTTTCCTGATTACGCAGTTTGAGTTAGAGAGGTGAGGAGCTGTACGGAGAGAGTGCTCACAGGCAATCCACCATCTTGAAAAAAAAAAAGCTTTAGTAGTTTTTTAAGTTGTGAAATTTGCCTAGATCTGTAAGATTATCAAAAAATAGACCAGCAGACTGTGGCAGCAACTTTCTTGTATTTAAATTAAGGACATAACAGTAGTATATACAAGACAAACAGACCAATTTCGGCTAGTTACCTACATAGCCTTCATCAGTGTAATGATACATAAAGTACCCATCCTTTATATACTCTTGATAAAGCCTGTGTGACCAATTAGAGATGTTCATTTAACCCGGGTGCAAATAGCCCTCCCAATTTAATTATCCATTTCTTCTCTTTTGTATTGAGTAATTCATGCTAGCCTGATTTATTAAATTTAATTCCTAGAATTCGATCAATTATAATAAAATGAAATGATGCAGTTTTATGGGACTCAGTATGTTTATATAATGCATTGCTGTTTCTCTTGTTTTTGATATCACTGAAATGTTCTGATATCCTATGTTTTACTGGTCTTGACATCTGACCTATATGGAATGCAGAACATTTGCAAATGGCAAGGTAAATAACCCAGTCTGAATTACAATTGGCAAAGAAGGGGATCTCATATACTTGACTAGTAATTTTAGTGCTAAAGCTTTTAGTTTGTAATATTCTACAACACCATGTGCAGTGACCACATGGAAAGCAACCTATAGCAACTTGTCCGTCTGTGGTACTTTGTAAGCTTTCCTTTAGCCTATGGGGCCCCTGTTTATAATGAAACCTAAAAATATCCTAAACGTATATGCTTGGTGAATGACTCCTATAAGCATTTCAGGGATGACCTGACTAATAGATTCAAGGAAAGAGGTTACAAAGTAGGTCATATTTTACAAGCCAAAAATATAGTTGATAACATGGAGTGAGCCAATCTCTTACAATATAAGAATAAGGCTGATACACCAAAGGATATTTTTAGGTTTGTTACAACCTTTGGTAGGAATACTGGGACATTAATGGACAGTGTGCAGTGAAACTGGAACATCCTAATGGCCGATAATAAGCTTTCTGGTATGATAGGGGGCATATGTCAATTTTCCTTTAGAAATGGAAAAGATCTAGCTTCTTTTTTAATCATTATAAACAGGGACCCCATAGGCTAAATGAAAGGAGGGACAGGTTGCTATAGGTTGCTTATCATTACATGCATGCACAATGAATAATATGCAAACAAAAAGCTTTAGTACTAAAACAAATAAATATCAAGTATATAATCCCTTTGTTTGCCAATTGTAATTCAGACTGGTTATTGTAATTTTATTTTCATATATGTTCATTTTCTATATAGTAGGTCACACATCAACATCAGAAAAACAATATCAATAATCAAAAAAATCCAAATGAAATACCAAATAGAATATATACACAGTCCCATAATAAAAACCCATAAACCAATCATTTATTCATTTTATAATTTATGAATTAATTCTAATAAATCAAATAAAATTATGAATTACTCATAAAAAAAGAGAAGAGAAAAGAAATTAAATTATAATTAAATTTTGCACAAACAAAGAAAATATACATGATTGCTAATCACAGAACAGGCTTTATAGATATAATATAAATGGGTAATTTATTGTATATAAGGATGATGGAGATATATAGGCTAAAGGTCGAAACCGTCTGTCTGTTTGTCTTATATATACTACTGTTATGTCCTAAAAAATACAAAAGAAAAGTTGTGTCAGTCTCTTGGCTGTTTTTTTTTGATGTGCTTATGGTGTTTTGTGACCTTGCAGATCCCATACTTGCAGGGAATACATTTGTAAGATTATGACATTCATTGTGAACTTTCATTTTTAATAGTCGATTATGGGTGAGTTGTTTCCTTGTATAATGTATTCTACATTTTAGTGGTATGGGGAACCTGGAGCCATCACTGATTAGAGCCAGCCTGGAGGTCATTAGTGCCACAAATAATTCTTAACATCTTATTAATAATTTTTGTTGCTAGCTTTAATTCATTGAATGTCAATGGTCTCAAAAGTGCTCTCACTTACAGTAGTTGTATAAAATTATCTTGGAAAATAACCACTATTTTTCCTGGATGTTTTCTATCCTACCTGTAGTCAGATTGCAAATTTGAAAAATTCATAGGTAATCATCAAGATTTTTCTTGAAGAGTGCTAATGAGGAGCTTTGTTTGATATAGATAGGTAGTTTATTCCAGAGTATGGGAAGTCTCTGGGACAGGAATCTATCCCTCCAGCATGTTCTGTTTATTGTGGTGACAAGGTTTAGGTCCTTAGAGCGTGTAGCTCAGAGGGATTGGGATTTCTTTAAGTGGAGCATGTCCAACAGCTCTGGGTTTGACATAGCTTTGTATGTTAGGCAGAGATCACCTCTGCGTAGGCGATATGCGACGAAGTAAAGCTGGAGTTTTTTGAGATAGTCTGTGTAGGGCATCTGTTTGAGGCCAGTAATCCTCTTTGTGAGGTATTTCTGCGGCCTTTCCAGTTGTTGTAGATGTCTTGTGAGGTATATACCAAAAGGGTGCTGTACTCTATAATGGGTCTAATGAGTGATGATTAGAGGGGAACAATGACCTCTTTTTTTCTGGATGAGAAACCTTTTGTGATAAGGTGTGTCATGTAGAAGGATTTCCTGACTACTGTGGCAATGTGATTATCAAAGGAGAGACTACTGTCCACCTGTATCCCAAGGTCTCTTATCACACTTTTGGTGTTAAGTATACTACCGCCTATGTTGTAGTTCATGGGTACAGAGTCTTTACCAAAGGGGATGACAATGCACTTTTTGGCATTGAGCTTGAGGCCATGGCTTTGACACCAGGCATCTGTCTCAGTGAGGCCCTTTTGTAGGATGTCCACATCGTTAGGAGTTTCAATTATGGCTCCTAGTTTGCAGTCATCTGTGAACTTCATTAGCCAAATACCTTCTGTGTTAGCCTGTACTTCAGAGAAGTAGATACCAAACAGGAGAGGACCCAGGACTGAACCCTGTGGTACTCCACTTGTCACTGGTCTGAAGTCGTATTTGGAGTCTGCTACTTTCACAGTGTGGGTTCTGTCAGTGAGCCAGTTGGCAACCCATCTTGTGACATAGGGATTTATACCTAGTTTAGTGAGTTTATCTATAATTCCAGAGTGGGGGATGGTGTCGAAAGCCTTGGCAAGATCTAGATAGGCTGTGTGAACCATCTTACCCTTGTCTTTGGCTTTGGTGACTGCTTCAAAGAAGTCTATCAGGTTTAGGAGACATGATCTGTCTTTTACAAACCCGAACTGGGTGGTGTCCAGAGTTTGGAGATTACCAATGTCTTTGTTTTATAAGTTCCATGATGATACGTTCCATGGCATTGCAGACCAGGCTCATCAGGCTAATGGGGTGGTAGTTCCCGGTGTCAGTGGTGGCCCCCCCCCTTGTGGAATGGGATAACTGTCACTGTGCGCCATTCAGCAGGTACAAAGCCTGAGGTGAGGCTATGATTAAACATGGTACTTAGGTGGGGTGCCAGTTCGTTCTGTAGTTCATGTAGAACGCAGCCTGGGATGTTGTCTGGTCCCATGGATGCTGTGTTCTTGGCTTTGGAGAGTGTGGTTTTTACCTGTGCAGCCGTGATTACAGGAACCTTGCATTCTTCCGGTATAGAGATGGGCTCTTTAGGGGGTGAGAGGGGGTAAAGTTAGCACTGAACCTATCTGCCAGGATGTTGGCAATATCAGTTGGGTCTGTATATTTAGTGCCATTGTGCTGTAACTCAGAGCAGATCTGAGTGTTGCCATTGAGATTCTTGACATAGCTATAGAATGCTTTGTGGTTGTCTTTAGAATCAGTGGTGATTTTATTGTTGTAACTAGCTTTGGAGGATTTTATCAGGGATCGCAGCTTCTTACTGAGGCTGAACAGGGAGCTCCTCCACTCATGGAATTTTACTCTCTTTTGCAACAGTTTCTTCCTTCTGTTGTACAGTTTGTTTATGGCAGGGGACCACCAGATTGGTTTCCTTTTTTTGGAGGATAGCATCTTGGCTCTGTTTGGGATAGCACGATCCATGCACTCATGTAAGTGCTTATAAAATGCAATTGTGTAGGATTCAGTAGTCATAACTGTATTGTCCATCTGCATGGGTGTCATGAAGTTCACCACTTCTGTCTTAAGAAGCATGATGTTGGCTTTGGAGATTTTTTTTACCATGGTTTCCTTAATGGGGGGTGGGGGCAGGATGTGGATATCTAGGGTAATTAGCTTATGGTCAGATCGGACCAATGAGGCGTTGACTTCAGGTGTGGAACACCAGTCATTCATGTTGGTAATGACTAGATCTAGGATATTGTTGCCCTTGGTGGGGGTGTGGATAAGCTGATCCAGGGCATTGGAGTTTAAGAATTCCAGAAAGTGTTATGCAAAGGAGTTGGTACATGAATAGTTTTCCCAGTTAATGGTGGGGTAGTTGAAATTGCCCATTATTAGGGTGTTTGTTTGAACCCTAATATTTTCCAGTACATCAAGAAAAGAGGAGTGGGAATCCTGGGGCATGGTGGGTGATCTGTAGCAAGCTACAATTTGGATTGCAGTTTTGCCCAGAGTTAGTTGCACTTGGATAACCTCGGCTGCATTATGCTGAGCAACTAGCCTGGAGGTGTGGATATCCTTAATGAATATGGACACACCTCCACCTTTGGTGTTACGGTCCAGGTTACATGGCCAAAAAGTGTGGTATGAGTTATAGCCTGGTAGTGCAGGGGTGCTCTCTGGAGCCTTGAACCAGGTCTCAGTCACTGTACATATATCAATGTTCTCCATTTTAAGGAGTGCCTTGTGTGAGTGCATTTTGAGATTTAGACTTCTAGCATTGAGTAGCATCACCCTCAGTTTTTGTTTGCCTATTACTGTTATGGTGGTGAATTTGTCATTTGAACCTTGCCTAAAAAAGGCACTATAGGGGTGGCACGAACCTTAGCCAGTATCCGGAATCCCAGGGGTAACAGGTGCAGGCCATCCCTGGCAAAGCATCGTGGTCTGTCGACCATGTCATCCCAGGCAGACAGAAACTGGATCCGTTTAGAATGGCACCAGAAGCTTAGCCAAATGCTGAAGTCAATCATTTTGTCCTTGTACTGCGGCATCATTCTGGGTGATGGCAGAATGCTACTCAGGGCTAGGATCATACCTGCCTGGGCTACAAGATCGGAGAGCTCTTCCATGTCTCTTTTCACGTAGTCCAGGGAGGTCCATCTCAGGTCGTTCACACCAACATGGACAATGACAGAGTCATATTTGTACTTGTTGTGGAGTGACCTGAGTGTGTGGGTTATGTGGCTGATCCTGGCACCTGACAGGCAGCTGACAGTAACCTTCTCCTTGTTTAGCCTGGTGAGTGGGACATCAGTGTGCCTGACTATAGAGTCATCTATGACTAGTGCGTTGGGTATGTTGTTTTGCCTTATTGGCTGTGGTTGAGTGGCACACTGAGTCTGCAGGCTATGTGTCATTTGGGTTGTGTTGGGGGGGTGGAGGTTGCTTGCATTTCTGCTTTGGAGGTCTCTGTTGCTTGAGCAGATTATTATTGAGAGCCTCTGCAAATGTTTTTGTGTTTCTATGTGTGGATTTTGGTGGTGTAGATTTAGTGAGATTATGTGATGAGTGTGGTGTGGTGCAAGTGTTTACTTTCTCCTCTTGACTGTCAAGTTCAGTCTTGATTGGAAAGAGCTTTACCTCCAGTTTGGCTAGATAAGTGCATCTCCCACAGGTTGTAGTGTTGGGTGGTAGGAGGAGAGGGTTGTCTGTGTACATGAGGCAATTTCTACATTGCCCCAAAATGCCCAGATTCATCAGATAGACAGGAGAGAACACTGGGAGCTGACCATTGGACATGCCTGAATAAAAAAATATTGTCCTCTAGATAAGTGAGGAAAGTGAGTACAAGAGCTGTTTTTCTCTAAGCAAGTGAGGAAAGTAAGTACCAAAACTGTTTTCCTCTAGGTAATGAGGAAGGCTGAGTGCTGTAGTAATTAGTAGGTTATTTAGTGCTTACAAGTTCTGAACAAGTGCTAATCATGAATAAGCAAATTCAAGTGCTAAAACTAAGAATCTGTATCTGGACTAAACTAGTTAAAGGAAAGGGGGGGAAACAAGTGCAAATGTGGGCTTTTAAATCAGAAAGTTGAGAGAGATGGAAAAACTGCCCAAACGGCCAATAACTACAATTTACAATTTATGTGGTAGATAGGTTACCTAGTGCTTACCACTCCCACTGATAAGCTAGAAGGCTTCCCTCCAACACAGAAAGCTTGGGGGGGGGGAGCTCAGAAGCTTACATACAGTCCTGGATACAGCAAATCTGAATCTGGACTACACTAGTTACTGGAAAGGTATATATATATATATATATATATATATATATATATATATATATATATATATATATATATATGGTTTACTATCATAAATTCGAAAATCAGAACAAAACGTGTCTAAATTTTCGAATTTATACATCAGAAATGAACATTTCCATATGTCCCTAATGTTGAAAACAGCTGTGTATTGTCGAAAATGTCACTCTTGACATTTCCGACAATACACAGCACTCACACCCATCCCGTAACTCCCTACCTAACTAGCCTAAACACACAGTTATGCAGGGGGGCAAGCCCCCTGCACCCCACCAACTTAATATTCCAACTATGAGATCGCACTACAGTGAGGAAAGTTTTGTATTTCCCTAACCGCACTGTACGCGATCCTTACATGAGCGAACATTATAATTAGAATGCACAGTCCATTGCAATGGTAACGTTTGCTCACATCACCTGCCGAACTATGAAGTATTGAACATCTGTTGTTCGAATACTTCATAGCCGTGCAATTGCACGTCGGCATTGTGATAGTAAACCTATATATATATATATATATATATATATATATATATTTACAGAATAGTAGCTAAAACAGCAGTAAAAACAATTCAAATGCAGTGCAAGCTAGCACACTTGAGTATGTAGCAATGTTAGACCAAACAGTTTAAAAAAATGCAATTAAATTAAAAATGACTAAAAACAAGTGCAGGAGTCTATTAGGTAGAATGAGGTAAAGAGATAGGACTGGGGGGAGTGTCCCAGATCAAATCTACAGTGGGGGCGGGTAACTGCAAAAGCCTCCAAATTTAAACAACAACACAGGAATAGGGAGGGTGAGTATGGAAAAACCAACACCTTCAGCAAAGATCTGAAAAACTATACAGTGAAGCAAAAATAACAGTGCACAACTCTGAAGTCAGCCAGCAATGATATAAAATTAGTCAAACAACATTACCAGTACACAACTCTGAAGTGCCAGAAAAATATACTCAGCTCTGTATATCTCCAGATAGTTTGAAGAGCACTCTGTCAGGACACAGGAAGGCTCCAGCAATGATATCATCGGTAGATATTTGTGCTCTTGGAATATTAAGTCTTTCTGATTTTTTATCCCTAAACTTCTTTATTTTTCTAACAGTTTTCCTAATTTAACTTGTCTTTTTTTATATCCATATCTAAACCTGGCAATCCAATCACTTCCTGTGACTGAACTGCTGTGATCCAATATTTTATTTGTCCCAAGGCAAATTTATTTCAATATTTCTTTATTTTACAGTAAGCTTTCAGTTTTTCAACCCATAATCTTTTCATCTTGTTTCAATCTGTTTGACCATTTGGTACAACAATTTCCTTGAGTCAAACTATTATATTATTACCATTTTCTGCAATTGTTTAAAGTATTTATATTTGCCATAAATGTTACTAAGCCTCCAGTGATGCCATTTTATCTTCTGTCAATCTCCATCTCCAATGAGTGATTTGAAAGATAATGGCTGGTTCTTCTCTACCCTTAATTGGGTGTCCATGTACTCTGGCTGTGTACATTCTATCTTTCCTGGAATGTCTATCACATACTTTTGAGTAATAAGTATAATAACCTAGCTGTCGATCTGCAAGATCCAAAAATATAATTTAAACCTGTCAGCTATGTGAATGCCAAAAAATATGGTCTTGTCCTCAGGATTCACAACATATTGCACGTCATTCTTTCCTGTAATTACATTAAAATCACCTACTCAAATTATAATCCCTTTTTGAAAATACAACAGTATTTTTTAGATTTGTTTACAATTTTTAGAGGGTTTCTTGGGTGCCTCAGAGAACCTTAAAGTATTGCTTATTATAAATAATTTTCCCTCAACGTTTTGTTTTCATAGTGACAAATCCGATTCCATGTCTAGTAATTGAGCTAAACCAGAACTTTACACTTCATGTAAAGTTCCATGTACTGAAGCTGCATGTATTGCTTGGTACCCAGATTTCAACAATTTACAATGCTCAGAGTTTTCCATGTGTGCCTCTTGTAAACGTACTATTGGTAGACTGTATTTTCTAATTAAATTAATTTCCTTATCCCTTTTAATTGTTTAACCCACTCCCATTCCATCAAATGCTTCTAGTCATATGAATTAACTTTCATTTTTTTTTACTTTTTGGCGTTCCCTTTACCAAGGCCTCCACAGTCCAGTCCGTCTTATCATCACCTACTTTTTAGCCCATTTATCCTCAGATTCATTTTTTCATATTCCACCTTACATAGTCCTCATTCAATACCTGAAATTCCTGCTAAATCTTGTTACATCCAGCATTGGTTCACACCATTGCTCTCATCTGTCCCTTATGTTGCAGAAAATACCAATTGGTCTTTATTTCACAGCCAGCCATGAAAAAGTGACTGCTTTTTTTAATTCACAATTGTCATCCTGAGCTGGCATGGAGGGCAAAGCTTGGAACTTGGTGCATGCTACTGCAGATGCAAAAAATCCCATATTCTGCTTCGGTATGGCCAGGCTGCAGCCTGAATGAATGTGAAAAAAGTGGATGCACAGCCGATCGCAGAAGCAACTTTTTTTACAGTGTCACTGCAATGACAGACGGACTGTAGATGGTAAGTATATTTTTATGTGTGTGTGTGTGTGAGTGTGTGTGTGTGTGTGTGTGTGTGTGCGTGTGTGTGGGTGTGTGTGTGTTTATTTATGTGTGTAGGCTGGGGTTCAATATAAAGAGAATGAAATACATGCAATAATGCATCCAAATTACACAGTGTACCCAATTTAGCACTGTCCTTCCATTTTGTATCCTGGATGCAAAGGAGGTCCAGCATTGTCCTTACTATCATGTTTTCCACTTCTAAACTGCATCCTGCCATTAAACCTATATTAAGTGTAGCAATCATTAGTTCATGTTTGGCAAGTTGACTGGTTTTATGTCCAGCTGTCACTTAGAGCTATCCCAAGTAATCTAAGCTGGGCAATTGGACACTGGTTAGCCAGTTGCTTATTGGCTTAGGGCTACTGGACTTTATGGCAGGCAAACACTGGTCAATAGAGACATCTAGACTCCTCCTACTATTAGAATTGGTTCCTGGTGCAGGTTGGAGTAGGCCAGGACCTCAACCCACTTATCACCGAGAAATATCCATGCCAGTTTTTGGTGATATTAATCAATGGGATCAAATCATCTAGAGACAGTTTTTACACCACTGAGTGGCTAGCCCTGGCATGGCAGATATTGTTGAGCCATGTTCACCAATCTAGAGAATACTGCACACCACATTTGATGGCTAAAATGATTGGTTTATACAACCCCCCCCCAAAGGTACCACCCATAGTCTATGCTGATGTCCACAACTCTATTCACTTTTTTGGAGGATTGGTTTGAGGTAGCAACACAAACCACGTTTTTCAGAAGTAGGAATTACCCCTTAGAGACACAGGGAGAACATGCATACTCCATCCAGACATTGGCCAGAGGTCAGCATCTAGCATCTAGTACATTGGGCATGGGAGGTGAAGCTCTTAACCATTATGACAAAATATTTACTTCATGAAGGGAATAAAGTCAGCAATATTCGATTTGTTGTTGTCTTTTTCTTTCTGTCTCAATCTATGTGTTATGAGATCCACTCAGATCTAAGGTTAGCAATTCAGATTTTTGTCTCCAAAGCTCAAACTCCTCTCCCATAATGCCCTGAACCACCAAAATCTCATCAGATCTCATTTGCCATGTATGATTATGGATATGGTCTTCAGAACTCTGCTTGTATAAGTGCTTTAAAGTCTCAGCAAACTTTTTCTATATTTTTGGTGGATAGTTGGACCTTTACAAGGATTCTGAGTTATTTGAATCTCTTATGTTTACAGTGGTTATTCCCTTTGATTTTTCCCCTATTAAGTAGGTGTCTTTTGTGATTAGGCCCTTGGATTTTGCCCCCATTGAGTACGTGTTTTTTGGTTTTGGTTTTGTTATATGATAGTTTCTCATTTGTAGACATTGCGTTTGAGAAGACTGTGGCCATAAATTGCCCCTGAAGGAATTGCTTAATTGTTGTGTGCACTGCCTGGGGGTGGGGGTGGGGTGGGGCTGCTAACTTAGACCAGGATTGTGAGGACTGTATTTCTTTTGGGTTCAGGGCCTTGGCTAACAAGCACTCTAAATTAGTTGTGAAAGGGCTTCTTCCTGCTTATTCTGTTATAGCTAAATGTTCTTCATATTGATCAGTGTTGCAATAGCTTTAGCTATATGGGTTCTATCCAGCCAAGGATATAACAGCTGGCCAATTGCCAATGCTTCAAGGCACCTTCTACATGCTCAAACTGTCAAACAGCTCAGTCTGAGTTGACTAAAAGACAAGTTGGGGTGCAAAGCCCTTCAGAGCTTTACTGACACCAAAAATTATGCTCCTCTGAGGCATTTGAGGATTGATGGTCAGCTTCTGCTTTCCTTTGCTGGGCAGATAAGTTCCCTTTGGAAAAACAACTTTCATTTTATTAAATATATTGTAGTTTCATTACTTTTATCTTCAGTAAAGTTATTTTAAAGTTAGGGCTGTTGTCTTTTAATGGACTGTCTCAAAACTGTAATGTTCTTTTAAATGGGACATTAATTTTTTTCTGTCACTTTAAAAGTATTGTAAACTTATTGGAAACATAATTTCTGTGGAGAAATTGTGTGTATTTTTCCATTGTGGGAATGCCATGGTGTTGTAAAGTGCTTTTTCCTTTGTTTTGTACTGTTGATTCAGTAACTTTGGTGGACTGGTAGTTTTACTGGCATTTTCTGCTTCTCTTCCTAGAAAAGAAGCGCCATTGTGACCATGGTGCATACTGAGGGTCCCATGGTTAGTCCTTCTTCTAATCACAAATAGAAAAAGTTAAGCAAACAGCCTTTGACACCACAACAGGCTAACAGTTTGCCTCAGCTGCAGATTGGAGACTATGCCATGGCCATTTGTTGTACCTAAGACCATTCGTCTTTTACCCTGGATCCCTCTGGTGTATCACTTACAGCCACTATGGACCAGGGGTTAGTTACATCCTCTGCAGCTGTTGGACTCTCATCAGTGGGCAAGAGAGATCCACTCTTGTTGGTCCTGAGGAAGGAATAGGGAAGTTTTCCCTGCTGCATCAGAATGCTGCACCTATCCCTGGGGAAGCAGCAGCTGCCATTAGTATATGGCTGACCCAATTTTTCCTGTCAAAAAGAAGCATCAAAGTAAGCATGTATCTACTCCTCCTCAAACTTCTTTTCATAGGAGTAGTTTACTGGGGCTGACTCTAAGTTTAATTCAGGCTACTGATCCTAAAGTAGTTCTGGTAAAAGAGAGATAGAAATTCCTCTTTTCCTGAAGAGATTCAAGATTCTGTATCTGAACATGCAAATGCAGAGATGGATTTGGGTTTTTTACTCAGATTTCTGATTCAGACTCAGAGGAGACCTCAGTTTCTGATCTTCCCTGTGGGAGTTTCTCTTCTCTGAGACTATTTTTAGAATATCCCAGTGTTTTCAATGGAAGAAAACTAAGGTTTCTCAGTCCCTCAAAAAATACTATGAGTAGTTACAGAATGATTTTCTAGAACCTACCACCCATTCATCCTGTCCTGTCTGCTTTAGAGGATACGTGTCTAACTGTCTGCAAATTTCCTGATTATCAGCCAGCTGTTCCTAAAAAGGAAGATAGGATGTATAAACCTCAGCCTTTTAAATATGTATACACTACTACCAAATCTGACCCAGCAGCTATAGCCTTAGCTGACTTAACTGTTGATAAGCACTTAGTTAATTCCAAGCCTACTTTTTCTAATAAGGATAGGACAATTAGTGATACTTATGGGAGAAAGTGTATACTTCTGCATCTCTGATTTTCAGAATTTTATATTGTCAGACTTATATGTTAAAGTTTGTTCCGACAAGTTGTGGAAGTATGAGAAATTATTTCGCTACAGTTTCTTCTTTTGAAGAAAAATGTGCTTTAAATAACTTAGTTTCTTCTATTGCACAGGTTGCTACTCATTGTTTGCAGTGTGTGTATGACTCTGTTGATACTTCTTCCAGGCCTATGGCCACTGGTTCTGCTTTAAGGAGGTTTGCTTGTCTGTGTCCTCAGAACCTCCCAGATGATATAAAAATAAGATTTTTGAATTCTCTCTTGGATAAAGATTTAGTGTTTGTCCCCTCTGCTGCAGAGGTGATCAAAAGGTGTGATGAAAGGGACAAGCTGATCCAGAAATCTCTTAAAAGTTTTTAGCCTTCTTTTACCAAATTGTCCAAAAGATTTTCTTCCTTCTCATTCACTTTTAGCAAAAAACAGAATAAACAGTCTCAACAGAATTCAGGTAAACTAACATTTAAAAAGAAATGTCAAAGGGTTCCAAAAAGAAGTCTCAAAACCAAGACAGTCCAAGAAGTTTGAATGACTATTTATTTATTTATTTGTTGACCGGGAAAGTCCACTGGGCCTAAGAAGAGCCCATTTTCAGTAAAGGCCTGAGGAGAAAAGCTCCACAATATACATAGCAAAGCAAACAACTTTATACAATAGAACATAGAGTACAATTTAACAATGTTGATACATAGAATATATTTACAAAGCAATTGTCAGCAGTGAATGAGTAACAGAGAATTATGCACATTATCTATTAGCATATTAACTTCAAATTCAAATTAACTATTAGCATATTAACTTCTATCAAAGGTGTTGGTGTGTTAGAGAGAAGAAGTGCATGGAGTGGGGTGGATATAAGGTGGGAGGTAGATATGTAACAGACGGAGAAAGTGGAAAGGCACAGTGTATTGATGAGAGTCCATAGATAGTGGTGAGCAGGAAAGGAAGATAAGAAAGTTAATAGGATAAGTACAGGATAGGGATATATAGTAGTATGAGGCTAGAACTATAGGGCTGAAGGTATACAAGTATCTAGCAGGAGGAAAGAGATAGGGATGGAAGTGTGAAGTAGGTAGGGGAGAGAAGCAGGAGGGAAACAGAGGGAATATTTAAGAGACCTTGTAACTTCCTCCTGTCCTAGCCCCTTTTCTCTTCCAGAAAATCTGAGTCTCCATTTTTTTATTTGGAAACAAATTCAGACAAATGGGTTCTGAAAATCATTCACTGGGGTTACCGATGGCAGTGAGAGGAAATTCCTTCTTTCCAGGGGGTCATTCCTCATCCTTCAGATCATACTGTTTTGTCAACACCTGTTCTTTCTCACATGCTGTCACAAGGAGTGATAGAACCAGTTCCTCCTTCCCAGGTTAGGAAGGAGTTTGATTCCAGGATGTTCCTAGTGCCAAAGAAATGCTTGGAGACTTGTCCTGGATCTTTCTTTCCTAAACCTGTTTGTGATAGTGCCCAAATTCAAAATGATGTCACTTCACAGCCTGTTACCTCTTCTTCCTCTTTCAAGTTTCCTGTTACACTAGACCTAAAAGATGCTTATCGTCACATCGCTGTTCATCCAGAGTTCAGATGTTTCTTAAGATTTTGTGTGTCTGGATCACATTATCAGTTCTCTACTTTACCCTTTGGCCTCTCCACTGTATAGACACTTATTCCATATTTAGACAACTTGTTTATTTTTGCAGAATATTTTTCAAAATGTCATGAATCTCTCCCTTGGGTGAGAGATTTCGCTTTATTTATTTAACATTTGTTTACTGGGAAAGTCCAACTGGCATAGAGCCCATTTTCAGTGGAGGCCTGTGGAGAAATATTCCAAAAGTATGCCTTTGGAATGTGGGAGGAAACTGGATCTCCTGGAGGAAACCCATGTGAATGCAGGGAGGACATGCAGACTCTACACAGAATGCAGCCCAGCCAAGAATCGAACTGGAGACCCTCTTGCTGTGACAACTCTAAACTGCTGCACCACTGTGCCACCCATCACTTGCACAAGTTGGGATTCCAAGAGAACATTCAACAGTCTTTCTTGACTCCCTCAAACAAGATTGTTTTCCTGGGATATCAACTAGACACCTTAGTTCAAAGAACGTTTCTTCCACAGGAAAAAATAGGTGTTTATTTAGATCGATTTCTAAGGTTTTATACTCAGACTTGTGTCACTGCAAGGTAGTACCTCAGGATTTTGGGTCTCTTGGCATCTGTGATTCTCATGATACTCTTGGCAAGACTCCAAATGAGAAAGATACAGTGGTATCTGAAATATTTTTTGGTTCCAGTATCAACATCCTTTATCTTTTCAGATCCCAGCTCTGGGGTTTGTCAGAAGAGAAATCTCTTGGTGGAGACAACAGAGATCCTTAAATCCAGGTCTACCTTTCTCTCTCTCTGCTGCAAAGCAGTCACTTATCACAGATGCTTTGGACTTTGCTTGGGTAGCAGCTTCAGGAGGTATAAAAGTGCAGGGAGGAGGTGGAACTGCAAGGGCAGACACAAGCAAATAAATATCAAAGAGCTGCTTGCCCTAATCAAGACACTCAACTCTCTGAACCATTTTTGATTTCTGGGACCTCTTCAAGTAGATACAGACAATACCAGGCATCTTGCACTCCATCAGAGTAAAACTGTGTGGCAGACAAACTGAGAAGGACCAGTGCAGACCCTCATGAATGGAAACTAGATTGGGGGTCTTACAAGATTTGATCCGTCTGTGGGGAGTTTTTCAAGTAGAACTGTCTGTCTTCTCTGAAAAATCAACTAGCAAAATTCTGTTCCAGGATTCCATACAAGAAGACCTGGAAGACAGATGCCTTTTATTTTCATTTCTTTGGACTGGAATGCCCCTGTATGCCTTTTCCCATAATATTCAGGGTGCTTCTGAAGATTCAGAAGAAATCCCCCAAGATCATTGTGTGACTGCCTTCTGGCCCAGGCAATGGTGGTTCTCCTTTCTTTTAGAAATGGCCAGGGGCAATTATCACAAGCTTCCTCACAGAATAGATCTACTCACACAAGGACAGGGGTGTTTGATAAACCCTGATATTAGTCATCCTCAGTTGACTTCCTGGATTATAGGGTCTTAATTCCTTTTAGGGAGCAGCAGGTAATAATGGAGGTAAAAAAGGCTGCTGCTAGAAAATCATATATTAGCAAATGAAAAAGGTTTTCTAGTTGATACAAACAACATAATCAGCACCCATTCAGGGCTAGTTGTTCTCTGGTTTTACAATATTTGTGTTACTACCCTAAGGTCATCATATTCCTCTGTCAGGGTTCATTTATCAGCCATTTCAGCATATTTGCCCATGGATCCTCCTAATTAAGGGAGTCTCATGTCAAAATTTTCTTGAAATGGATTTTGTGTAAGAAGCCTCCAAGTAAAGTTGGTGGCCTCTCCTTAGGATCTTAATTTTGTGTTAGAAAAGTTAAAATTTTCTCCATTCAAACTAGCTATTCTAGTTGGCTGGGGATTCTTAACATGGAAAACAGTTTTAATGATTGCTCTGATGTCTGCAAGAAGGCTATCTGCATTACAAGCTCTTTTGGTGAGTCAGTCCTACATCATTTTCCATAGGGCCAGGGTTTTTTTGAGAACTAATACTTCTTTTATGCCTCAAGTGGTTTCCAACTTTACTTTATGACATACCATCCATATCCTTGTTTTCTTTCCTGAACCAAAAAATGAGGGAGGAAGGATACTCCATAAGTTGGATGTCCACAGACAACTCGGATATTATCTTCACAGAACTAAATCTTTCAGATCTTTGGATCAATTGTCCATTTCTTGTGACGGTAAGAATAAGGGACAACCTGTGTTAAAACAGGGTCTATTTTATATGTTCGAAGTTTCAAAACTTCGAATGTCACATAATCGAACTTATATGACCGAAGTATTAAAACTTCGAACATATAACAAAAAAAAAAAAAAAGGAAAGAAAGTTACCTGAAAGCTGAGCCCCCCACACCCCCTGCTACTTAAATATATCAACTCCAAGACCACACTACAGTGACGTATAGGGGCATATTCCCTACAGCGATCTCACTTCACTAAAGTGCAGTCTCAGACTTAGTATATTTAAGTAGCAAGGGGTGTGGAGGATGCTTACAGTGTTCAGGTAAGTTTCTTTTTTTTTTTTTAATTTTATGTTTGAAGTTTTAAAACTTCAGTCATATAAGTTTGATTATATGATGCTGGAAGTTTTAAAACTTCGAACATATAATATAGACCCTTAAAACACGCTGTTTCCAAATGGTTGTCTAAGGCTATTTTCTTTTGTCATATTCACCATGACAAATCTATTCCAGGCATGGTCAAGGCCTACTTTACCAGGGCTTTGGCTTCACCTATGGCTTGTTTTGGAAAGGGCTGGATTCTAGACGTATTCTAAAAACAGCTACATGGTTCTCTCTGCATATTTTTAACAAAGCACTATTAGCTTGGTTCCTTCTCTAGGTCTTGATCAGACTTTGCTAAGACCATTCTCCAGGGGCTTTTGCATCCTTGTCCTTCCACCTCCCAAATACAGTTAGTTATGGTAATCTGCTCATATAGTGTGAAGAACATAGTACAGTTGTGTAAGTTGAACTTACCATAACGGTAGGTGTTTGAATTATCACTGCTGCAGTCAGTAGCTGCTCACCTCTCCATCCACCTTGTTTTTTGGTGTGCTGTTTATGCCATGGTTTCGATATTTATTTATTTATTTATTTTATTCAAAACATTGACCTTTCAGGGCTCAGCCTCCCTCTATCTGCTGGCAAGAAAGCACCTAAACTTGTCTTTTAGTCAGCTCAGCTCCACCTGCTTGACAGTGTGGAGGCATGGAAGCTACCCTGAAGCTTTGGAAGCTATCTGGCTGTTGTATCCTTAGCAGGAGATAACCCGTATAATGAAGGCTACTGCAGCAGTGATCATTCAAACATCTACTATTATGGTAAGTACAACTTACACAACTGCACTTTCTTTTGCATCTTCCTCTTCTCCTGCTAAGAAGACCTTGGGGAAATCCAAGAAAGACGGAGATAAGGACAGAGATAGAAGAGATAAGAAGGAAGAAAAAGACAAAGACAAGAAAAGAAATGAAAAGATAAGAAAATAATAGACTCTAGGAAAAGACCTGCTGAGTGCAGATTTTCAGGTAAGCCCATACAGAAGAATCCCAGGTGCTATCTTTTCTCAGCTCCCATCTTGGATCTGATTACAAAGACATGCATCTAGAGCATTTCTGCCCAGACTTCCACTGAAAATTAGCTTGTTTCAAGTCAGACTTTCCTGGTAAACAAATGTTAAATAAATACATAAATAAATAAAATCTGGCATCAGTGCCTTCCTGGTCCCAACCCCTGGCTTTTTCAACACATGCATTAGAACTGCATCAGTTCCAACCCTCAGGTGTCTGAAGTCCTTCAGTAGCTTAGGCATTGGATCTGTCTAGGTACCATTTACCCTTCACTGCTACCACCCTGGAAACAATGTTCTCACTGGAACTGTCATCACTTCGGGTCTGGTCTCCCATGATTAGAGTCCATGAGTTGAAGAGACCCTTGCACCAGCCTGTTAAGCTGCCTTCAATGGTGTCTTTAATTTCAATGAGATCTTCTTAAAACTTTAGGGATGTAGATTTGTACAAGATGATGCAGACTTTCTTGAGGCACAGATTGATTTCGGGATCATTCCCTCCTCAACCGCTCTGAGGGTGGCGAGAACTACCTTCACATCCTTTCTGGTTTCTCCTTCACTGCTCCTCCTTTTAAATCCAATGATCTTGGATCAGAATCGCATCCATGTGATTCCCTCTTTGGTGCCGACTGCTTGGTTGCATTTGGCTCTACTCTGTTTATGACCTTGATGCATTTGACTCTGGCATTTTTGGAACTCTCTGTATCCTGGATTCAGTGGGTTGGGACCAGAGGCTGAGGTTGTGATAGTCTCTGAGGCTTTTGGAACCAGGTCTGCCCATTAGGTTGTCGGTCTTGGACAGTTCATCTCTGGCCTCAGACTGGGGTCTGGTCGGGTCAGTGACTGGTGTCCGCACTGCCTGGAGATCTTCGGATCACATGAGGTATACATCTAGTCATCTGGCTTCAGTATTGGTGTTCAAGAATATGAGAGGATTCTGTCACATTTTGGGGTTTGAGAATCACTGTTTGTGTCAGATCCACCCTGATCCTCTAGTCTTCCTGGGGCTTAGGTCATGCATTGTCATGCACAGGGACAGCCTGTATCACAAGGCCTTGAACAACCCCAGACCTGGGGCTCCTCCTGAGGCTTCTGTATTACCTCCTGCATCTCTCCCAGAGAGGCACAGGAAGTATCAGTGTAGGAGGAGACACCTAGATTCCCCTCAGTCAGGATTGATGGAGAAAACCAACCTCCATTAAGGTTTCCTGGAATCTCCCAAAGACAATACTTCATTTGGCATCTGTTAGAATTGTTGAGCCAGAGGGGAAGTTGGACCACTGAAGCCCCTTCCCCTGAAAGATCAGTGTTTGTTGCTGCCTTTGGTACAAGCCCCTCCAAAGCCTGGGTGGTACCCCCTCCAGTTGCGCTCATTATCTTAGTATCTAGGATAGGATGGAGAGAGAACTAGACATAGTGAAGCTTTTCCCCAGAAAGCCTAAAAAGTTTTATTTCCCCCCAATGATAGGGAATATTGCTGCAAGCAGGATGTAGTTAGTGCCATGGTAGAAGCCGCAACCACCAAAAAGGAACTGTCTGAGGAGAGTATATCTGTCCATCCTCCTAATAAAGAGTTTAGAGTATTGGACAGATTCAGGATGTGCATATATGCTTCAGTCACCTTTGCCCTTTGTATACTGAACTATATGGCACACCACACCAGACTACAGAGGGAATTGGTTAATGAGTTGCTATGTTCGTAGCATCCATCATGACAGTCAAGACTTGTAAGTCCCTGGATGCTCAGTTGACTGCCATGCTGTAAATTTCCATTTTGTCTATGCTGTTATTATTTAATTCAGTGGATGGTATGGTAACGATTTGAAATGTTGGGACCTGTTAGAGTGAGTCACGAAATACAGAGACTTAATGGCTGAAAGAATGGACTTACATATCCTACGTGTGAGATGTAATTTTATATATATATATATATATATATATATATATATATATATATATATATATATATATATATATATACACACACACATATATTTGGAGGGTGTTGGGGGTGCAAGGGGAGCTTGTCCCCCTGCAAAAGGAAGTTTTAATGAAAAAAGCAATCTACAAGATTTGCTCTTCTGCTTTGTTTTTGGCGTTTTCTTTTGGCATTTCAAGTGCTGTTATTTCAACAGGGAGCCATATGGTATGGCCAGGGTGGCAAGCACCAACATTGCAGTTCACTGCTGTGCCTGGATGCACCTCTGTAACTTTGTGGAGAGCTTTAAGATGGCCTTTTTGGATGCTTCATTTGATGATTCCACTTTGTTTGAGCTTAAAGTTAAAGATACTCTGACCAGAAGTGAGCTGGGTGACAAGACATTGACTGTCTGGGGGGGTCCATGTTTCCACCCCTCAATAGACTTTATCCCACAATCAGAGTGGAGTATGCAGTCATTCTTCCAGAAGTCCCAATATTCTGCCCCAGATGATAAAGGTAATAGTACCTACCCCCCTCCCCCCGGGCAGAGGCTTGAACTCTAATGGATGTTACCCTAGGGAAAGGAGCAATATGCAGAATCAGGGTTTTGGAGGACCTTTTTCTTTGAAACCCTTTCTGTGCTGCTGAAGATATGTATGGCTGCTTCACTCTAAAGCCAGTCAAAGGACATTTGGCTGTCCACCCTGCACCTTGGAATGTGATCACCTCAGATTCTTGGGTGTTGAAAGTCATCACCAGAGGCTGCATTATCCTCTTTTAAGCATTTCTAACAGTTCTTCAAAAGGCCCTTCCAAATGTTCCATCCTGGCAAAAAAGGGCAGCAGCAGGAGAAACAATAGATAATTTGTAATAAAAAAGTCACCCAGGAGGTTCCACTAGAATAGAGAGGATCCAGGGTCTATTGAAGATTTGTTTTGGTGCCAAAGGGAAACAAGGACCTAAGCAGATGGAACCTATTTGTCAAAAAGCCCAAGTTTTGGATGGTAATGGTGCAGTCCATTCTACCTCTGCTGAGGAAGGATGATTGGATGTGCTCAGATGACCTCTAGGGTGCCTATTATCACATAAAGATAGCCAGACAATACAGGAGGTTTCTGCACTTCCAGCTAGGAGCTAGTCACTGTCTGTTTTGAACATTGCCATTTGGACTCACCACATCCCCCAGGTATTCACAAAATGCATGGCAGTGATAGCAGCCCAGCTCAGGCTACAGGCATTCTGGGTCTTTCTTTACTTGGATGTATGGCTAATCATGGCAGCATCAAGAATATCACTAGACCAAGCAAGAGACTCATTGCTCTACCTATGTCTTGCTTTCAGGGTTAAAGTGAATTTTGAGAAGTTCAAATTAAAGCCAGATCATGTATTATATATTACAACCTAGGCACCACTGCTCAGATTGCCAGACTTTATTCTTCTAGATAGCCATCCCTTCAGCTTCAGGCCCGTCAGGTTCTTAATTCCATATGCCACCTGCTTTTCTGATTATTTCTCTCCTAGATTTCATGGCTGCTGCCGTTTCTTTAGTTCCTTTGGTCATGTTTATATGACGGTACGCCAGTGGACTCTGTCAATCCAGTGTTCTCTGAGGATTTATCCAATGGAATATTCTATAATACTCATGGAAGTATGTCACTGTCACATTTCTTGGTGTCTCACATCTGATGTGGTGTCAGCAGGATGTCCCTTTGTTTTTATTCCTCCCATGTCCATGGTGACTGAAGATGCCTTCTCCTGGGGTGGCTGGTGTTTCAAGGAAAGTATGCTTCCATGTAATTGGTCCTATCTGGAGGACAATCTACACATCAGTGTTTTAAAGATGAAAGCACTGAAAGTTTTTCACGACTCTCTCCTCATAGTTGTAATTGACATGCAGATTGACAATATGGTGGCAGTCTGGTATCTCAACAAAGTGATACCTGATTGTATCCTCCATGTTGGGTATGGAAATAAACAATGTATTTCCAGCACTTTCTGAGGACACATATCCTGGGCAGATCCAACATTATAGCGGACAAACTGAGCCAGAGTATACTGATGCCTTATGTGTCATCCCTCAAACAATCAGTGGCAGCACAGATATTCAGTTACTGGGGTAAACCTTGCTGCAGCCTGTTTGTAACTCCATGCAGCACCAAGTGCAGCAATTTCTTTGCCCTGATCCTTCTGGATGGACAGTCACTGAGTGAAGATTTTGATAATGTTTGTTGAATGGGACTCCTGCATGCGTATCATCCTATTCCCTTGACCATCATGTTCTTGCAGAAAGCAGCCTGGTGAAAGGTGACTATGATTCTCAAAGCCCCTTTTGGCCTAGAAGAGTTTAGTTCTCTTCCAGTGGTCTCACCTATTTTACACCTCTTGGGTTCGATCCAGTGCTGAATCTAATTTCCCATCCATTGGGTGAACCTCACCCAGATCTCAAATCACTCAAGTTGACCTCTTGGTTCCTCCATTTCCAGTGGTGTCCATAGATCTCAAACTGTCTTCCAGAATTGTGCTTATTATTTGTTCATCTCAAAAATCTTCCACTAGGAAAACTAATGGCAATAAAGGACAATTTGGGCTACTTCTAAAGGTATATATATTCCTTCTTTGCTTCTTTAAATTTGATTTTGGATTTTTTAACTGGCCTTTTTTATTCAGGGACAAACTATGCTACTGTAAAAAACAAAGTCTTGCTTTGTTATTTGGCCTCATTGTTTACCACATTCGGTGGTTTCTTTTGGGTCAGAGTTGTTTGTGACATTATATTTGGCAGGAGAAAGGAGAGTGTTTTTGTATTTTCTATTTTCATGGTATGGCTTCTGATCCAAATGTGGATGTCCCCTGTGCATTTCGAGAAGAGTCTGCATCTTTGCTGGGAGTAGCTGGAGGTTTGGGATCCCAGGTGGGCTCCCAGTGAACTATGGAACATTATCTGAATGGTTCGGTGCAAGTATTGGGACCAGTTATGGAGAACCGTCAAGTTAATACAGGTACTGGTCCCTTGTTTGAGGTATTTATCAAGGAAAGGGCGAAAAGAGTATCTGACCCTTTCAATTCAGTAGGGCAGATGTTGAATGTAATACCTTTTGAGAAGAGGGAACTATGTGATAAATATGAAAAGCTTTTGGAGAAAGAAACAAGAACTTATTTCAACATTTTGGGATTACAACGTTGTATTGACATTGATATTACACCTAAAGGTCTCTGGTTTATTAAAAATCCTAGTACCCCTTTTGACTTGAATTGTCCCATAGACATACAGTTTAAAGAGCGCTGGTTAAAAGCTTCACATAAATGTGTAGTAGAATGGGTACACATTTTGTTGGAACGAGATCAAGTGAAGCATAAAAAACTGAAGCAGGAACTGGCGGCTCTTTCACAAACTATCAGCAGTTCTATGAATATGCAGAACATCATTGCTTTTTTAGAGAGAACTAATAAAAAATTGCTCTCTCTAGAATCAAATCTTGTTGATCAGAAAAAAATCTAAGTTAATAAGGAACATTAATGACTATGAAGCAGGGCGTGCTTTTTCGTTTCCATCCAGTCGGAAAGCAGGAAATTGGGGACGTCAGCACGTTAGGTTTAAAAATGCTGCTTCTACTTCGTTTGCATCTTCAGAAGGGGAGAGTCGTTACGAGACGGATGGAAGTGAGGAATTTCCCGATTTACCTCAGCCGCAACGTCCGGAGGAACATCGGCATACATTTTGGAGCCAGGGAGACCAGCAACAGTACCAGCAACAGTACCGGCAAGGGCAGAAACAGAATAGGAATTACGGGACCAATGGTGGTAATCCAGAAGGAGGTTACAGAACAGACTTTAAACAGGGACATAGTAACGGACATTACCATAACAAAAGGTTCAGACGTTGAGGTATGTACTGAACCTAATTTAGTGTTGAATTTATCACAATGTAATTTAACACAAGAACAAGTGTCAATATTGAATTTGGGGCTTAAGTTTGTGCCCACTGTGTTACCTAGGGGGCATATAGTTAAGCAAGAAATGTTTAAATTTATACGCAAATTGTATTTAAGATATAATTTTGCTATGCATTCAAAAAATAATAATGTGAGCAACAATTCTTTGTTTTGTGAATCTGATGAAAGTTTTTTTTCTTGTCATGAAGAGGCTGGGGAAATGTTTGATGTTAATGATGACGAGATTATGTCTCCTAATGCATATTGTAAAATTGATGTATCAACAAATTCCTGCCTCCATTTGAAAATGCACGCATTTCTCAGTTTAGTTCTATGATAGGATTTGGAGGAGAGAATATTTGTGATAAAGTTTTGCAAAATAAACATGAAATACTTTATAATTTAACTTTAAAAGAGTGGCAGGCATTAAAAGTGTCGAGGAATAGGAAGGATATAATAATAAAACCATCGGACAAAGGGAATAAAATAGTGATTATGAACACGTTACAATATTACAGAATGTGTATGGAGCATTTGGAAAATGTTAATGTGCATCATGAGAAATGTGATAGGATTAAATATGAACAAGCAGTGACTGAATATGAAAAAATGTTAGAAAAAAGTGTTAGGCTAGGCTATTTCACTGAGAAGGATATTAGGGATAGGTTATTTAACAGAAACAGTGAGATAGCTGTTTTCTTTTGCTTGCCTAAAGTGCATAAGGGCATGGAGAATCCTCCTGGTAGACCCATCATCTCAGCTTGCAAATATTTTCTACATAATGTTGGTTTGGTACTACATAAGATATTGTTACCATATGTTCAGAGGTCCCCAGCATACATACAGGATAGTTTTGATTTGTTAAGAAAAGTTTCCTCTTTAACTTGGAATAAGAATAAATAATCGCTGGTGGTCGATGTTAAAAGTCTGTATACCACCATAAAGCATAGAGATGGTTTGGAAGCTATTGCATATTTTTTGGGAGATGGCCCATTCTAGAATTTTGTAGTTGATTTGGTAGACTTTTGTCTTAAGAATAATTATTTTTATTTCGATAATGTGCTGTATAGACAAAAGCCATGGGGATGTCCTTTTTGAGATTATGTTTTTATTTAATTTGGATTTTATGAAAAAATATGTTAATTTTTATTTTCATTATATAGATGACTTGATATTTGTTTGTGCGGGTGCAGGGATAAAGTTGATGAGTTTATGTTGGAAATGCATAAAAACCCTTTAGGCTTGTCATTTGATGGGCTTCAGAAATGTAATAAAGTTATATACCTGGACCTCGTATTGGAGGGAAAGGAAAATGGAGGTATTTCATCAAATATTCATAGAAAATTTGTTGATGGTAATCAATATCTTCACGCTACTAGTTGTCACCCATCTCACGTTTTGAAGGCCTTGCCCTTTGGGGAACTATTACGAATTTCGAGTCTCTGTAGCGAAAAGGATTTACTATTAAGTGAGATAGGACAGACCAAAAATATGTTTTAAGAAGGGGGTACGATCCGGATATTATGCAGGAAGCCCAAAGTAGAGTGTGGGAAGAAATGAGAACAGGTAGTAAAGTGAGGGGCAATAACAACAAGTATAATTATAATGATACATATTTTACATATGATAATAGAATGAAAAATAAGAATTTGGTGGATCCAGTCTATTATGTGTCAGTTTATAATATCAAAAGTGAAGAAATGGGGACACTAATAGAGTACTACTGGAAATATTTGGTGGAAGATAGGTTTTTGGCAAATATTTTGCCAAGGAAACCTTTTTTCTCCCATAAGAGGGGAAAAAATTTGAGAGCTATGGTAGTGCATGGTAAATTTTGTATGCCAGCTGCAGATATACCAGCTACACCACCAGTCAGAGGGACTTTATATTGTGACAAATGTAGTATATGGACACATATTGTAAATGTGTTTCATAGTATGAATGGAGTTAAGTTTGAACCCAGAGGCACCTATTATTGTAGAAGTAAGGGAGTTATATATGCCCTGAGGTGCCCATGTCACTTATATTATATAGGGGAGACAAAACACCAATTTCGTATCAGATTCATGGGGCATTTGAGGGATATAAAGAATAAAAGGGAAAATAAAATGATTGCTTTACATTTTAAAATGTTGCATAATAGTGATATTAATTTATTACAAGGCACAATTTTAGAGAGAGTGGAATGTTTACATATTAATGAAGATGTATTGAAACAGAAGTTATTGTATAAGGAAAATATTTATATTTTAAAGTAGAAAACATTAGTGCCTAAAGGCCTAAATAATGAGTTGAATTGGAAGTGTTTACTTTAAAGGGGTAATTTATTGTTTATCTAGTAATTGAATGTAATTAATTATGTGATATATAAATGTGTGTGTTTTTTTGAGAATTTGTTATTCCTTGAAGGTGGAAAGACCGAAGCGCTAGAATAAAAAGAATAAAAAGTCTTGCTTTGTTATTTGGCCTCTTTGTTTACCACAGTCGGTGGTTTCTTTTGAGTCAGAGTTGTTTGTAACATTATATTTGGCAGGAGAAAGGAGAGTGTTTTTGTATACGCTACTGTAAATGTTCATCTGGTAGCAATTTCTGATTTTCTTACTGGTTAGGACCATTCTACCATAGCTTCCCTGAAATTGTCTAAACTCTAAAGCTTTCTTGAAGGGGGCTTTTCCCCTAAAAGTAACTTTGAGAAATCCATTTCCTCCTTGGGATCTGATGTGTTTGTTACAGGCCCAAAAAAGCATCTCCTTTGTGCCTGCTGCTATACCTGATTTAAAGGTTCTATATTATGTGATCAAAGAGTCTACTCTTCGAACACATAATAATCAACACATATACAGCAAACTCTATAAACCGCGAACAGCTTTGTCCGCAAATTTTTTCCTTGGGGAAAAAATTCACATGGCCGTAAGATAAAAAACTTACTTTAAAACACTAATCAAGTGGGGGGATTCACCCCCCCCCCACATCTGCTAATTAAATAGACCAACTCCGAGATCACTCTACATTGAAGAAAAGGGCAATTCCCGATAACGGCCAACTGAATTATTTCCCGAGGAAAAAATTTGCGGATGTGGTCATTCGCTGTTTACAGCATTCTCTGCATATGTGTCGATTATTATGTGTTTAAAGAGTAGACACTTCGATCACATAATATAGACCTGATTTAAAGTATCTTTCTTGGGAGACTCTGTTTTTGGTTGCAGTTACTTCCATCAAGAGAGTGTCAGAACTTCAGGCTTTGTCATATAAACCTCCTATCTTATTTTTATTCACAAACATAGTATCTGTATGGACTGATCCATCTTTTTTTTTTTTATATAAGGTGGTTACTGAGTGTAACTTAAACCAGTCTATTCAGTTGCCAGTGTTCATCACAAAGTTTACTAATAAAGTGGAACATTGTCTGCTGTCTGGATCTACATCGACAGTTAAGAGTTTATTTACATAGAATGAAGAACATCAGGAAGTCTGATCAACAGTTTATGTCCTCTTCTAAAGCTAGGCTGGTAGTGGAAGTGCCTAGAGTCGCACTATCCAGATAGCTTTATGACTACATTTCTTATGTGTATAATAGCAAAGGGTTGCTCTTGCTATCCAAACCCAAGTCTGACTCTTCATGGAAAATATCTACCTCAAGAGCCTTCTTTATCCACTCATCTTTGGATATTTGCTTAGCAGCCACTTGGTCCAATATTCAACCTTTGTGATCTGCAACAAGCTTGATATTCATTCAAGTCTGAGGGCTGGGTTTATCTCAACCATTCTCCGGAATGTTCTTCCTTAGTGCCACTCAGATCAACCTGGCTAGGGACTCTGTCCCATAGGTTGAGACAGATGGAAAAGACAACATCAGATACAAAAGTTATGTACTTACCACAACTAGAGCTGTGCTGCCTTCTTCTGTCCATCTCAACATTACCCCCCATCTCCTTCCAAATTGTCAGGTTTTGTTTTTTGGCATCTAGAGGACCTTGCAGGCCTTCCTAAAGTCTTAATGTTTTGGACCTCTCACTGGGTCTTG
Organism: Protopterus annectens; assembly: GCF_019279795.1. Lineage (NCBI taxonomy): Eukaryota > Metazoa > Chordata > Ceratodontiformes > Protopteridae > Protopterus > Protopterus annectens. The sequence continues at coordinate 1,778,893,550 of NC_056737.1, forward strand.
GTTTAACGGTTTTTAGTTTGTTACTTTTTCAGAAGTGTCCAGTATCCCAGTATAGGAGAGCAAACTCAATTTGAGGAGATTGGGTTGTGTAGGGCATTTCAGAAGAGAAGTTCGAGCTTCTGAGTCAAAAGTCTGAATTGTTGACCCCGAATCCAGTTGGATCTGATAATCCATAGGTTGGATGGAAGAAGATAACATGGATCTAGTGTTATGTTATGTACACAACGTTGTGTATCAACAGTAAGTACATGGCTGTAGAATTAAATCAGGGATATATGAAGTTAACAGGCCATCAGTTTGGTTGTGGTAAGAAAGTCAAGAGGGAGTGAAAGCTAAAAAATGCAGTAAATGAGCTGACAATACAAGTTAGGAGTATTGATGAGTAGCTCTGAGAAAAACTACACATAGCAGTAACAGGCAGTGAATCCTTTATTTAATTCCATAACTGTAGGTTAGTTAAAAGAAGGTGGCAGAAACAAGGATGAGTTTTTGAAAGTAAGTAGAAGTAAAAACAGACAAGGAAAGAAGATTATATGACAGAACACAAATGTAATGATCACTGTAGAAGTAGTTATAATATCCTCCAGTGATCATGACACCATCATGATGGAAGGGTTTCCGTGTGCTTGAGAACCTTACAGATATACTGTCTGGGGCTTTGGATTTGGAAAGATAACCTTTGGCAATATGGTCTAAGAGATGGAGCCTGCAAAAACTATGTACAAAATGACTTTTAGTGCAAGTTCTTTCAAAGAATAAGACCTTCTTGTCAAGGATGGGGATAATGGGACTCAGTCTTTGTGCCAAAATTGTGGGTTTTGTGGGAGTGTCTAGTGCAGGATAACTCACCTAGCTTAGTTGGCACAACATAAAAAAGTTGTGTACTTTATTTTTCCTGCCTTATTTGTACATCCATTAGTTTATTGCATTTGTACTAATATTCGGGTCTATGTTAAATGTTCAAACATCCAAAATGTCGAACATTACATCGTCGAGACCAAATGTTCGACATTTGGATGTTCGAGCATAAAAAAAAAAAAGAAAACACAGAAGAAAAACACTTTAACAGTGTAGGCAGGAAGGAAAGCCCCCTGCACCCCCACACCCCCCCACTTAAATATACCAACTCCGAGACTGCACTTCAGTGCAGAAAAGGGAAATTCTCCCTATCTGCACCATACGGTGCCATTGAAAGTCTGTCTTCAAGCACTCAAAATTTCGAACATTTGGTCTCGACCATGTAAAGTTCGAAATTTTGAGTGTTCGAAGATTTGACAGGTACCCTAAAATTCTACATGCAGTTTGTTCGAAATTTTGAGCGTTAGAAGATTTGACAGGTACCCTAATATTCTACCTGCAATTTGTTCCTCTGTAAAATAAATATTTGTATTGTACTGTGAAATATGTTATTGCTTGCATTATATCTTATTACTTATTGGTGACCCCTAACCGGGAAAAGCCGAAAGACACAACAACAACAACTTATTTACATGTTCTGCTACTTCATGATCCCTGAATTTTCTGTTGTGCATTTATGTTGCACATTATTTTTGATGGCATTTTCTCTCTCAGGTCTCATCTGAAAAAGGAAAGAAACTAAAATAAAGCAGGAATAACCATGTTAGCAACACATAAATAAATACGTTTTTAATAATTTTTCATTAATTGATTATTTCAAGTTCTGGTAATGGTATGTTTGTTGAGTTAGATAGTTAATACCCAACTAGTGATGGAGTGATTGTTAACCTAGTTTGTCTGTGATTTGTTTATGATGGTGGAGGTGTGCAAGTGAATGTATGTGATTAGTGTGTTTAGCAAGTGTCTGTGGAGTGTGTGTGTGTGTGTGTGTGTGTGTGTGTGTGTGTGTGTGTGTGTGTGTGTGTGTGTGTGTGCACGCGTGCGCAGGTGAGTGTGTGTTGGCCAGCAAATGGAATGCAGATGACTGATACATGGAGACATAACCAACTGCAAGTTTTATATGAAAATACCGACAATTTTAAGTCATGGCTGGAGTGACTGTCATGGTTGGATGATTATATGGCGAGGAGTGAGCTGATTTTATTTAGAATGAGAACGGATATCATTACTTTATTTTTTTTTTTTTTGGAGGTGCTACTTTTCATTGTAACTATTTCAGTGTCAGCAATGACTCACTCCATTGTCAACCAGGGATCACTGTTATCAGAGGCACACCTGTTGCAAACATGAAAGATCCAAACTTTATGTCCCCCTTTTCCCAAAAAGAGCCATATTACAGATATAACTGGCCTTCTCTCAGGTGTAACACACAACGTTGAGTCTGGAGCTGCACTTCTCCACAGAGAGATGTCTCTTGTCAGCTCTGGATTTGTCCCATGGAGAGGCACTGAGTGGGGGTGGGAGCACAATCACTGTACAGTTGAAGTCTGTATCATTAAATGGGAGGCCTACCTCAGTGGGAACTGCAGAAAAGAAAACCATTTCTGTTGTTTTGGATATGAATGTAAATGCTATCAGGAATATTTTTACTGTTTTGGAGGCTGTGTGTGCAGTACTCACTCAGCCTATGTGGAGGGTTTACTAGGATGATCAGCATACCTGGAGAATATGATAGGGAGTAGCACCTTGCATGAACTTAGTGTGGGTGGTGAATTGTTCATAGGTTCAGTTTCTGTTAAAGACATCAGTAACTGAAGCATTTGCAAAGAGCTATGTTTAAAAGATGATTGTTCTGACAAAGCAATGATCTCAGTATCATTGGGGGGTAAAACCTATCAAGTTAAAGAAAGAGACCTTTCATGCAATGTCAGCAGGAGGTTTCTGGAACTGAATTATATATGGTGACAGGCCAAGAAGACAGTTGTAGTCACAAATGTGAAGTCTCAGGTGTGGAAGGAGTTTATTGTAGTCAAAGAGAGTGATGTTCTGTAGCCCTTAAGCAGGTGCTGGCAAGCCATCGGATGACTTGAGGTGGGGATCCAGGGAATATTACTCAGGCTTTCCTCAGTAACAATAGACACATGCTGACCTTGGCTTTGAGGTGGAAGAAGCAGACCAAGGAATCAAGGATCAAGCTGAGCATGCCCTCCTTTTAAAAAGCATTGCCAGAGTCCAACTGATGGGCTTGGAACCATGTTTATAGATGAGACCATAGTGACAATTAAACAATCTCAGTGTGGTGAGGCTGTGAGAGTGAATGAGATCCAGCCAGAAACATTGAAGGCATGGGGTACTGTTAGAATGTCATGATAATGCACCATTTTAATGTTGAGTGATAGGCAATGACACTGACACTCTACTGGCAATTGTGGGAGGTGGTCTCCATTTTCGGAAAGAGGAAGCGGATGGTATGCTTCAGTTATAGAGTAATCATGCTCTGAAGCCTCAACAGGAAAATTTATTCTATGGTACTGGGAAGAAATCTTCATCCAGCATAAGAGCCTCTGAGCCTTTACAACCTTACTCGTGTATACTAACTCTAACCCTACCACTGCTCCAAACCTCACCCTACACATTAAATTACCATAAACCTTTTCCTTAACAGTTATAGATAAAATGGGATACACACACGTAGACACACAGACACACACGCACGCAATCGCGCACACACACACATACACACACACACACACACACACACACACACACACACACACACACACACACACACACACACACACACACACATGTAAACACACAGACACATGCACAGATGCACTTGCATCATCACACATTCAAAATGCTAAAGCCATCACTTTAACTAGCCCTTGCTCTAACTAACCCACAAATACTTGTATATACACTCCTACTCCTAATGCCAACATTTTCAGTTCATCCAACACCTTTAGAATTTGAAAAATATAAACACTTGCATGCATATACAGTGCACACACCAAAGAAATAATCATAAATCCATTGTTCAAATTCTCCTACAAATGACAAGCAGTAATTTCGTTAAAAATGAATGCACTAAATTCTGCTGATAAAACATGGATTCAGCAATACATTCAACTAGACTATATTGTAACTCTCTATCCATATATTTATCTATCTAGATATAGATAAATATGGAGGTAGCCATAAATGTAACTGTTTGAAATATCGGGACCCGCTAGAGTGAGTCCCGAAAAAATGGAGACTAAATGGCTGAAAGATCAGACTTACATATACTAAATCCAAGATGCCATTTTTCAGAATATTCCCTTTTCTCCAAGGTAGGGTGATCTGAGAGTTGGTAAAGTAAGTTCAGGGAGTGCAAAAACTTGCCCCCCACATGGGGGAATGCAGATGGGGCTTACCCCCCATAATAAAGAATTTAAAGGAGAAGAGCGATTTTTGAAATTTGTTATTCTCTTGTGTTTTTGGTCTTTTATTTTTGGCTTGTTGGCACTTGGCATTTCAAGTGTCTCCATTTCAGTATGGAGTCAAATATTAAAAATGCTTAGAACAGATCTGTACGAGCTGAGCCATGAACATTATTTACAAGCTGATATCAGAACAGTAACTAGGGTGGGGTAAAGGAAGTAGCCACCCTGGCTGCAAGATGTTGGGGAGAGATGTGATTTCCAGATGCTGATCGATCAGTAGTGCAGTATTGGTATAAGTTCCTTGCTTGATTTCTGGTGTAAACTGTGCTTAAAAAAATAAAATGACAAAAACTTTTTTTTTTGGTTACAGTTGAGGGGTGCCAGATCAGCAAACACCAATGGAGGCCAGATGAGCTAGCTATGGCTATTGCTGGCATGCAGTCCATGTTCAGTATATGAAGTGCATTCATCTTGAAAAACAAAATTTGAGTCTGATAAAATATTCTCTAGATAAATGCACTTAGTCATACTCAACATGGATTGTATTCCAGCTTGCAAATTATGTTTCAGACATGGCTCTTATTTTTATGGGCAGTTTACATTTTCTATTTGTCATGTTTATATATATATATATATATATATATATATATATATATATATATATATATATATATATATATATATATATATAAATAACAGCTGACATTGTTGAATACACAATTTGTTGATGTAGCAGATAACACAATTCATCAAATGCACAGTTAATCACTGTTTATCTTTGACTTATGTGAAATTGAAGCCTTGTCTTTGCTTTGGTCCTGGCTGAGTGTCTGTTTTGTTAGTATATGTATGTAAAAGGTGTGAGGGCAAAGCTCCCACATTGGGAGAAGCTACATTTGTATGGACTTTTAATTTCTGAAGTGGTTGCAATAGCAGGTAAACTGTATAGTGGACAGAAAGCTGTTTTCTAGTTATTTTTCTTTTGTAGCATGAAGTCTAATAACAAGTAGGTCTGCACCAGTGCGGGTGGTGGTTGTTATTTTTAAAGATGAAGTTGTAGAAAATTGTTTGGGACTTGTTTGGGGTCAGTAATTTAAGGTATTAGATTTATATTTTTGATCAGATATATTTTGGTAAATTCCTTTTTTTGTCTGTTGGTGTAATTGCAGCTGATGCTATGTATCCAATGAGTTTCAAGTGTAGCTATTGACAATTAAAAAATTGGCTCATATGTATATAAGATACATATACAATAGATATAAAATGGAAAATAACTGAATTAACAGTGGGCATTTGACTTTATTGTTTGTTCTGGTGATGGTGATGCTCTTCGTGTTTCACTGTTGCAGTCATCACACTTGGGTTATCTGCCTGCAGTTAGCCCTCAGTTGGTCTGAATATCAGAGTCTTGGGATTTCTGCATTGGATGCTGTCACATCTTCCATGACGTCAAGTCATCAGGGGTATAAAATATGCAGCTGATGCCATTACATCAGTCTTTCTTGCTGAGAAGGAGCCCGAAGCAGAAACAGTTCGCAAGTGCCGGTCGGCCACTACCTGAAATTTTCATTTTTCCGAGTTTCAGACCTGAAGTCTACTAAAGTTAAGTACCCCTTTGGGGATTATTTTTTCTTGATCTAACCAATGTCAGAAAAAATTAATAATTGTCTTGCCTGTGGAAAGCAAATACCTCACAGAGATATTCATTCTTACTGCGTCACCTGTTTAGGCCCAGACCACAACGTCCCTAGCTGTTGGTTTTGTGCTTTGTTTAATGCCCGAACCATTCATCGTCGGGCTATTTTTGTAGCTAAATACTTTCGCTCTCATTCTCTGTATTCCAAAATGGCTTCGGTAAGCCATCCGACTACAGATCTTCTGAAAAAGCACAAAGGCAAAAACAGAGACAGACCGCGTAGGTCAAAAACTGCCAAAGATGCTTCCGTTAAGCTAGTCGCCAGTCCGCCGGTACTCAGTGAACCGTCTTTGCAGCCCCTGATGCCTGCTTCTACAGATTTGCAGGCCTCTTCTGAGACCCATTCAGAGTTTGGCATGCTGCGAGATGCTTCTTCGACTATGGAACCTGCGGATTTCTCTACCTTGGCTGGGTCCGGAGTGGCTGTGCAAGCACTGGCTTCTGAGGGTGTATTCCAATCTACAGATTTTCATATTAAACAGACAACTTCATTTCCTACTAAAACTACCAAGTTTCTCAGGCCCATAGTTTGCATTATGCCTAGAAATCTGACGTCCAAAGCACATACTCAACCTCCCATGCCACAAAAACAAATGCTTAGAATGGCTGAAGCCTTATTACTCTAATTAGGGGAAGCCAGCCTTCCCCTGCTAAAAGACAAAGAACTGAATTTCCTTCTGATTCAACAGACCAGGAGTCTGATGACTCTGACCCTTCTGATTACCAGGACATACCCTTATCTACCTATGAGGATTCAGATGCAGAGGAATCCATTCCCTCTGCCTCCCCTCCAGAGGATTTTTCTTTTGGTGAAACCTTGCATACCTTAAGAGAGCATTTCCACTGGGAATGCCAGGACTATCCTCAGTCCAAAAAGAGACTCAGGGAATTTTTAGATTTGCCTCAGCACAGGCCTCTAGCTATATCCCCTGTCCTGGATATTGTAGATGATGTCTTCATGGAGTCCAGTCTTACTCCTGACACTTTACCACCAGCTCCTAGAAAACCTGACAGGTACTACAGAGCACCTGACTCTCACAAATCTTTCTTTAAGAATCCTACTGCGGATCCAGAGACCATTTCCAAAGGACCTAAAGGCATTAAGGCTACTACAGCCAAAAACCCTACTTCTTCAGACAGGGATTCTAGAGCTTTAGACAGATGGAGTAAGAAGGTTTATACCTCTGCAACTCTTGCCATCCGGGCTTTGAATCGCCAGTTTCACATGTTGAAGTACCAGCAACATATTATGGAACTATTTAAATAAAAAATGGTGTTACTTCCAGATTGTGCAGAAAATAAAGATTTACAAGAGTTACTGCATTCTGCAAACCAAGTTAGTAAAGATACTTTGCAGTGTGGGTTTGATGTCTTAGAAGCATCTTGCAGGGCTGCTGTCATTGAGTCTGTACTGAGAAGGCATGCTTGTCTAAAGGAACAAGTCTTGCCAGACCATGCCAAAGCAAAATTACTAGATGTTCCATTAAATCAGGAGTGTTTGGCACAAAAGCAGAAGTTCTTAAAAATATGGAAGAAAAAGCTAAATCTATGCAAATCGTCAAAGATTTCTTACAGGTGCAGCCACCTAGAGTCAGTTGGCATTGGCCTTCAAAAAGTGGTCCTTTCCAGTCCCTACCAGGCCTTCTCAGTCCAAACCCAGGGGAAACAGACCACCAAGACTACAGTCTCAGGGTATGCAGAGATCTAAACAATGGAGTGTTTCCACCTCAAAACCAGGAAGTGGTAAGCCACCCTCTTATGGAAAAAGTTCACAATGACTTCCCAGTTATCCTTCCCAGCCATGCCCAAGTACTTGCACCCCTAGGAGAAAAACTCACCCTTCATGCAAAAAACTGGATCTCCATTACTCAGGACCGATGGGTTCTAAACATTGTATCCCAGGGATACAGATTCTACTTCCACTCACTGCCAACCCCAAGCAGGTTGCCAGACCTTCCTCCAAACCAGTGGGCAGAGGCTCAAAAGCAAGTACTTTCCCTTCTCCATTTTAGGGCTATTCAACCTGTTCCAATAGAACAAAGGGGACAGGGTTTCTACTCCAGACTGTTCCTGGTGCCCAGAAAAGAGGGCTTTTGGTGCCCTATCCTGGATCTGTAAATTCTCAACACCTTCCTGGTGGTCCCAAAATTCAAAATGCTTACACTGCAACAGCTTCTTCCTATGCTAGCCAAGGATGCCTGGTTAGTCACCCGAAACTTAAAAGAAGTTTATATGCACACCCCCCTAAGGGAGTTTTGCAGGAAATATCTATGTTTCAGGGCAGGCTCTTTGCACTATCAGTTCTCTGCACTTCCCTTTGGCTTATCTACGGCACCCAGAGTATTCACAAAATGCCTGGCACCAGCCATTGCATATTGCAGGCAGAGAAATATTCAAATCTACCCATACTTGGACAATTGCCTGATTCAGGCAGACAGTCAGGAATTGCTACTTCAGCACCTGCAATTTGTAAAAAGACTTCTAACTTCACTGGGATACACCATCAATGAAAAGAAATCACAACTGGTGCTCACCCAACAAATTGTATTCCTGGGAGCAAGCTTGAATACAACTTCCTGGATGGCATTCCTCATTTCAGGAAAGCAGGTCCATTTGACAAACTATTTCAAACTAATGGCCACCAAAACCCAGCTATCTGCAAGGAAAATACTGCAAGCCCTAGGGTTCATGGCCTCGTGCATTCTGCTAATTCCATATCCAAGACTGCATATGTGGAAGCTTCAGTGGTACTTAAAAAGTCTCTGGTGTCAACATTCTCAGGACCTGGAAAACAATGATTCCTATCATACAATGTTTAAGGGCAGAATTACTTTTGTGGGCAGAAGCATGCAACCACAACAAGGGACTTCCTTTCACTCAACCCCTCGCTGCCCAAACCCTGACAACAGACACATCAGACTATGCATGGGGAGCTCACATGGTAGGCAAATGCTTTCAAGGCAAATGGAGCCCAGAACAAATTCCCCTGCATATCAATCAAAAATAGATGCTAGCTGTACAGAATGCTCTGACAGCCATCAAATACCTTATCCTTCCAGGACAGCTCCTGATAAAGACAGACAGCACCACAGTTATGTGATACATAAACAAGCAGTGCAGAACTCATTCTTACACACTCTGCAGGTTAGCCATGGCTCTGTGGAACACAGCCTTGAGCAACCAAGTGCACCTACAAGCTCAATTCCTGCCAGGCAAGCAAAATTCACTGGCAGACGACTTAAGCAGAAATCTACTGGACCCTCACGAGTGGAAACTGGAACCCAACTCATTCAAACTTGTAATCCAGAGGTGGGGAACACCAGAGGTGGACCTTTTTGCCTCCCCCCAAAACCACTAATTGAGAAAATTTTGCACCAGGAATCCTCACAGCAGAGCCTGGAAGGTAGACGCCCTATCCTTTACATGGGAAAACCTCTCAATTTCTGCCTTTCCTCCTCTGCCTCTCCTCTCAAAAGTACTACTCAAGATCAAACAGGAGAGGCCAAGGGCAATCCTTATTGCACCAGACTGGCCATGCCAGAACTGGTACTGACTCCTACACAGTCTGACAGCAGCGCCACCCTGACACCTACATCACACACCTTCCCTGCTGTCTCAGCAGGAGGGACAGATTTTGCATCCACAGCTGCAAACTCTAAGCCTTGCAGCCTAGCTTATCCCTTGAATACACCACCAGCATCCCTCAGCAAACAGGTGCTGGACATCATCCTTGAGGCCAGAAAGCCTAGTACTAGGAAATCCTATGATGAAAAGTGGACAAGATATTGTTCTTGGAGTCAGTCTCAAGGAAAGGACACAGCTGTGTCCACCTTACCTCAAATCCTTGATTACCTAGCAGAGTTGCTCCTCAGAGGCCTATCCTTCTCATCCATTAAGATTCATGCCTCTCCCATCTCAGCTCATTTTAATACTGAGCCACCTCTCTTTTCTCACCCTCTCATCAAACAGTTCCTGAGAGAAGCTAACAATTTAAGGCCCGCTAGTTGAGCTCCCATCCTGGCCTGGGGCCTTAACTTTGTACTGAAGAAGCTCACACTTCCCCCTTTTGAACCTGCTGCTTCAGCAGAGTTAAAATTCCTCTTTTGGAAAACAGCCTTACTTCTAGCTATTACTTCAGCAAGAAGAGTGTCTGAGTTACATGCACTAATGGCGGTGGAGCCATTCATTATTTTCCATGCTGACAGGGTTTCCCTCAGGACTGACCCTTCCTTTATGCCCAAGGTGGTATCCAGTGTGGCTTTAAACCAATCCATCCATTTGCCAATCTTTTTCCCTAATTCTCAGAATAAAGGGGAAAGGATCCTGCACTCTTTGGATGTGCACAGACAGCTTAGGTTCTACCTTGACAGGACTCAGCCTTTCAGAAAATCTAACCAGCTGCTAGTCAGCTTTGCTCCAGGGGCAAGGCCATTTCAAAGCAAACCATTTCCAAGGGGATAGCACACTGCATCCATTTCTGCTACAAGCGCCATGAAAACCCTACCCCTCTGGGGATCAGAACTCATTCCACTAGAGCTACTTCTACCTCTACAACATTTTTCAGGGGAGTCCCTACCAGGGACATCCTGGAAGTGGCAACCTGGAGTTCTGTACACATCTTCACCAAGCATTACCACAAACCTATTTTTTCTAAATCCAGAGCTGGATTTGCTACAGCAGTCTTACAAGGCCTGCTAGCCAGCCTTAACACTTTTTGACTGCCTCTACCCTTCCTCAGCTTTGGGAATCAACCCAAGTGTGATGACTGCAACAGTGAAACACGAAGAACATTGTACAGTTGTGTACACTTACCATAAATGTAGATGTTCGAGTGTATTCACTGCTGCAGTCCTGGTTTCCCTCCCTCCAGCCCCCTGGCTTTCTCTATCCTTTCTACCTATCCTCTTTATGGCCATCTTTTATGGCATGGGTATTTACTTTTTACTGGAAGTGTTTCACACCATGCAATAGCTTCCTATTTTGGGGGCTCCTGACATCTGGGGCAAGAAAAAATGATGTAATGACATTAGCTGCATGTTTTATATCCCAGACAACCTGACGTCATGGAAGATGTGACAGCATCCAACACAGAAATCCCAAGACTCTGGTATTCGGGCTGACTGAGGGCTACCTGCAGGCAGATAACCCAAGTGTGATGACTGCAACAGTGAATACACTCGAACATCTACATTTATGGTAAGTGTACACAACTGTACTTTTACAGTATTCTGAGCATATCTCCTTGGTTGTTATTTAGGAAAAAAAGGTAAACTTATACCACCGCCCTGTGGTATGCTATCACTGGTGTCACAGGTCAGATGTCATCTTAATTGTGGATGGCAAATTAACTTTATTTGCTATCTGGGAAGGCAGGTTGTTTGCTGGATTAAGGGGACAACCATCTTGACATGTCACATTACTGGGATCAGTGTCAGCTGCCGTCTTAGGTCTTGATAGCAAAAGAAGTCAGTGTAATAGAAAAAGGTGAATGATACAGGTTCCAGCTGCTATAAAGTATTAGGTCTATGCAGAAATTTTACATCTTCTGCTTTTCACAGCATTCTTAAACAGTAATAGAATAGTCCAGCAGATTATTTAAAGAGGGCGGTAACTCAAAGATAACTTTTATGATCTCCATTGAATGAACAATGTTTGCAATTTAATTTATAAATGGCAATGATTCAGAATAAGCTTATGAGTTGTAGCAATTACAAGGAATTGACACTCAGTCTCATGCTAAGTTCATGAATGACCATTAATTATATAAATTTTGGCACAGAGTTCAGTACATGCTAGTAATGGCTAAATGCATTAAAGCTTGTACCAAATTTATCATGAGTTCAGTATGATTTTAGTTTCTTATCAGTGTTTGCAGCTATGAATATCTGGAAATAATCAATATTATTCAAAGACTGTTGTAGACACGGTTTGGGTAATAAAACACTGAAAGCAGTACTGCTATTTTAATATGTAAGCATCTTGCTAGAAATTCTTTTTTATAACCATGAACTATTTAAGTAATTCTGCACTTCCAGTTAATGCTTAAAAAAAGTATATTATAATAATAAAAGTTTTGCGCAGTATGTTATTCCTACTGCGACTGAGATCAAGGAAGGGTAATATATCCGTAACAAACCACATACACATGCGCGCGCGCGCACACACACACACACACACACACACACACACACACACACACACACACACACACACACACACGTGCACACACACACACACACACACACACACACACACACACACACACACACACACACACACACACACACACACACACACACAAATATTTATTGTTGACTGGATAGGTGGGCTGGTCCTTGGACTCTTTTTAGTCACCACTTGGATGCAAAAGGCACAAAAGTGCAAGCAAAAGATTGAAAAACAATATTTCAAAGATTGCACAAGTACACAAACTTCTGCATAGGCATTTAGACTAGCAAGTCATGTAAGTGCAATGATATCTATGCAGAAAAGTTTCTATAGGAGAGAACTTGGAGTCAGGAGATGAAAGAGACACAGGTGCTATTTTAAGCAGAGAAAGATGGATCTTATTATGAGCTGTTTTTTGATGTACAAATGTGTAGAAGAAATAGGAAGCATTTGTTCAAGTCACAAGATAGAGATGAGGAAATCTATCACCTGAAATGTCTACTTTTCAAATACTATCTCAAAATGATGTCTTACTTAGCATTGCTACCACCTCAGAGAGACAACAGTTCTTCATTAGCTGTAGAGACTTAACCAATGCAATAAAGCTCAGACGTCTACTTAGAATGATAGCATCCCAGTGTGGCTCCATTGCAAGATGCTGTACCAGATAATCCCTTGCTAAGAAAACAGCTTATATCCACATGATGTTCAAGGTTTAGGCAAATGGTAAAAAAGCTTATTATTTATAGTGGCTGTACACAGGGTATAGTGATAGTGAAAACCAAAATGTCCCTTTTCCCCAGATTCATTGCTGAAATTGTGATTCTTCATATATTAAGTCAGTATTGTTTTTATCGTGACTCACTAGCATAGGCATAGCACATCTGCAGTCAGTGTATTTAAAATTCAAATGCATTCATTCATTTATTCTATATTTTCTTTAAAAGTTAAGGGGATATACCTTATGTATACATATGTACTAATGGTTTATATAAGTAAATGGCATAACCCTTTTAACTTACCAAGAGTCCAGCTGAGTAAAGCTGCTGTAGGTAAACATAATGTCTATAGCCTCTTTATTCTTCTGCTTGTGTGTGCTTAATTGTGCACATATGTTGCAATTTGAACTCCGCAGAAAAGCAGCTTTCACATTCTTTTGTGCATTAACTATGTTGGCTCACATGCATAATTCAAAAGATGTGTTTGTGTTTCACATTGGGGAGCTAAATTTCATAAATGGAGAGTATGAATTAGGCAGAATCAAATTATAACAGTGATTGAATAGTCATTCTATCCACTAAAAATGAGAGATGGATAACACATACAGTGGTATGGCTGTGATTCATAGACTGCAGCTAATCCCAGTACAGTAAAAAAACACCGTGCAACTTTATTGTATTAAAACCTACACATTTGCTGTGCCTGTGATTTTTTTTTCTGTTCTGCTAAGGTGAAGGAACTGATTCACAGAAACATTGTATCAGTTCACTTCTTTCTTTCAATTGTATCAGTTTAGAGTGTAGCTGTAAGCAGTAGTTGATTACATTAATTGGAAAAAGTGAATGCTATAGTGAATATAACCATTGGATGACACCAGAAACAGAATGAGCAACAGTGATTTATAGCCATCTATAGGATATACTCTGTGGTTACTCAAAATATACAACAGACAAGTAAAAAAATAGTATTATTTTTTTTTTTAGTTTATAGCAATTTCAGCCATTTAAATCGCCTTATTTTTTATTTTGTGTTTATTCCTCTTCCAGACATTTAAATACCCAAACTCCAACTGCAAAGGATCTTTTGCTCATGGCTTTAAAGATTTTCCCAATGACAAGCCTAATTTATATACAACATGTAAGTAGGCAATTAAAAATTATTATTTAATCTGATCTTGGAATAACTAAGGTTAACTTCACTGAAGAGCAAAACATGGCTTTTGTTCATTCGTTACAGTTATTCCAAGGTACTGTCACAGCTAAAACTCTTGTTATAAAATGAAAAAAACCTTGAACCAACCTTAAAGCCAAGAAAAAGGCAAATAATGAAGCAGTAGCATTTTGTCATAAAAATCCTCTAATAGAAAGTTATTAAAATCATTGAGCACTTTCGGCCGAACTGGACTTCCTCAGAATGAATGACTAAATGCCACTTACTCTCTTTTTAAAAAACAGTAACAATTATCATAAATATTTAACAGAATGTATTCTGGTGAGCCGTGTTCCAAAGGGGCTGATTTATTGGAAATACTCATTCGGTCTGATACCTAGCTCACCCTTACATAATGAGCTTGAGGAACTATTTAACCATTAAGGATGTGAGTTGATGGAGGTGCTCATGAGGAATAACATTAAGGATATGGACAATTGCTGGGTGAGATCAATTTAATTAATGATACATGCTGATTTAATGTTTTCTAACAGAAGCTCTAACCCTAGTCGCCACAGTGGTGATTGGCAGTCGATTTTTATGTACTGAGTTGCCAGCTCTGATGCACAACCTTCAATGAAGGTACGCCCATTCACACATGTCTCCACACAGAAGATGCTTTAGCTGAGAATCGAACGGCATAACGTCTTACTGTGAGGCAACAATGCTACTGCAGCACCACCACCGCAGTAGCATCCATAGCCATTCAGGTAAAAGCCTAAAAAGAAAAAAAGTTAGACAGAGATTAGAAACACTATAAGAATGTTACGGCCTTTCCACTCCCAACCTAGGGTGGTTGACAACAACAGAGATATGGACCGAGAGATTGAAGGTGACAGGCTTTTATGTGAACTTTGATGAGGACACCTTGGAGGATATTTAACCAGGCAATAATGGTCAGGGTGAGGTTGTTGTGGCAGCCCTTTTAGACCTCCCCCAGCTGAGGAGATCCAAGAGGATTCAGAACCGGCAATAACCAGGTGGTCAGAGAAGACAGAGGAGACATAGGGGACAGGAAGACCTCCTACAGGAAAAGACTTCGTAGAAACTGAGCAATCAGTAAACTGTTTTAATAAAAATGGGGACTTTTGTGTGTTTAATTATAGTGACTTTCAAGTCAATCAGGACACGGCTCACCTGTTCAAGAAATAATTAAGTTTTGTTCCCACTGGTAGAGCTCAGGTTGAAGATGTTTTAGTGGACTTGAAATTTTTCACACAAAAATTAAACTTTGTGTATATTTTTGTGAGAATGGCAGTAGGACCGCTCATGTTTCTAATGTAAGTCAAAAATCAAGAACATTCAACTCTCCTTTGTATCAATATGTTTTGCTGTTTGAAAAAATATGTTAATATGATATTAGACAAGCGTTAAAAAGAAAGTCTGTTTTTAAATGTTCTAACCTGACAGAAAGTGAAGTAGTTTATTGAAACATGTTATTAACAATAGGCAAATAACATTAATGAAAACGGATAAAAGCAGTGGTCTTGTAGTTATGAATTCTAATGACTATGTGAACAAAATATTTGCCATCCTGTTTTGTAATACGTATGAAGAGGTTTCTATAAATGAACAAAATGTAGCATATTGCAAAAACTAATGTGTTTTTAAATGACAGTTTAACACAGGAAGTTATTATACATGGTGAGCTGGATTTTCTTACTGTGGCCAACCCAAAAACTCTAATGATCTTTGGGATGCCAAAGGTCCATAATAACTTACTAGACCCACGCCAGCAACCTATTTTCAATGCAGTCATCAAAAACCTTTAATTTGGCTCAGTTTATTGACCACTACTTGAAACAGTTGTTGAGGGGGGGGGCATTATTTATACAAGGACTACTGGGATTTCCCTAACACTATCACTGTGGAACTATTTCATGAGGACATCATTTTTGCCAATATTGATGTAGTTAACTTGTTCACTGTTATTCTCCATGACATGGGTCTTGAATCTTGAATGGTTCTATGATTATTTGGTTAGAAGTAGTGCCTTTGATCATTCCAGTGTTAAGTTATTCATGGAACTGATGGAAGTTGTACTTAAGAATAACTTTATGTATTTTGAAGGTCAACTGTTTAAACAAACTACAGGGGCAGCTATGGGGGGTCACATGTACCCCAACTTTTGCCAACCTGGTTATGGCCAAGTGTGAACATAGAAAAGTATTGACTTCCCCTTGTTATGAACAGTGCTCACTGTACAGATGCTACCTGGATGATATTATCATTTCTGGAAGGGTAGAATGGATGGCCTTTTGGAGTTTTTTTCATTATCTGAACAATACAACCTCCTTTTCAAAGTTTACCATCAACACTTCCCTTGAATCTATCAATTACCTGGATGCCACTATTTAAAAAAAATAGACCCCAGCAGAGATTTGAGTCCACCAGCTTTAGAAAGCCCACATATTTTAATTCATTACTGCATTTCAAAAGTTGGCACCCTGCCTATCAAAAAAGATCCATAGTAAAAGGGCAAATAGTGAGGCATGTAAGTATGGTTTAACAACATGAAGTGTTCATGGAAGAGACTTCATAACTGAAACTTATGTTTTTGAGTCAGAGATAGCCAGCTAGTTTTGTTCAGGATGCCTTGGGGGAAGTAATCACAAAAAGAGAACAATAGGTGTTTGGTCCCATTTTAGGGAGAGGGTTGTTAGCACCAAGTGTAGACACTGCCTCCAACAATAGGGAGGATTTTAGTATAGCCATGTTCCTTGCAATTTGGATGCTAAAGACATCAATGTTGCAATTAATAGGGGGTGAACAATTTAGGTTTTTTCCCCTCAATTTGTATTTATAAAGGACATTTCCTTTAAAACCCTAATTGAAAGAATGCATGCAGGGCATGAACCTGGATGGATGATGAAAGGTGGTAGGTGCAACCAGTATAAATATATTTCTGAGGGGTCAACTTTTACTATAGCAGACTACGGCAAAGTTTGCCGAAAGCAAAAATACTATTGCTGTAGCTCCTGGGTTGCCTACCTAGCCCAATGTCAAGCCTGCCCTTTTGTTTATGTAGAGAAGACATAAAAATCCTTAAAAACATGGATTTATCAGCGTATGTATGACATTTCTAACAACAACTTGAACAATGCTGTGTACAGATGTCTTAAGGAAAATGCCTTGCACCATTTTAAGTTTTATACGTTAGATATATTTTAGATAATGATGACATTACTCAGGGGGGGTCCATGGAAGGATGTGCTTGAATGGAAGGAGCTGAGGTGGCAAGTAAAGTTAGATTCTACCAATGTGCATGGTCTAAATGAAATGACCTCCATAGGTTCAGTTTTGCGTCTCAAGTCTTCTCAGTATATTTAAATTTACTCTTAGAACAGGTCAATTTAGCTGGTTGCATTTTATTTAGTATTTATATGAATGGTTCATAATTCATGAACTGAAAGTTTATTTTAATATTTTACATTGTCTAACTCCAAGTTTTAAAACTGTGGAAAGTTATTTATTGTTTTTACTATTGAGCTAGTACCTGCCATTTCTTTTTTTGGTGTTCAACAGTGCTTGTGAATATGCTACTTTAAGAAGTTGATGGAGCTTCAGTACCTCAATTGTTCTAATTAACTCTGTTCACATTGTTACTTTGTCATCCGATGAAATGTAATTTATGATGATTTTTATTGGTATTTAAAAACTCTTATTACAGGATTTGTCACTTCCTCACCCCGAGTAGCTATTGTAAAAAAATATCTTATTACTTAAATCACAATATGGCTTCCCATTTCTGGTACTATACTCTACTGATAATACCTAGTGATCCAAATAGCTGAGAACAAAATCTGCAGATTCATCCTCTTAGTAGACCCTTTACTCCATTATTGTTAAGTTACTTGAAAATGCAAATTGGCTAACTGTGACTAATAGGGCAACCTTTTTCCTAAATACTGGATTTTCAGGATCTTAAAACAAGACTACTCCCCTCTCCCAAAGTCAGACTACCATATCAACCTAACTATTATGAACTTTGTACTTCTGACAATACCTATTTTTTCCTTGTTTGCCTGTGATTCAAAACACATTAGGAGAAAGAGTCTTCTCAAGATTGGGACCTACAAAATGGAATCACCTACCTACAAAAATCAAAATCTAAGAAACTGTTAAATACTTTAAATACCAACTTAAAAAACCTCCTCTTTGCAGAATCTACATGCAATTGCTTTTACGACAAGGGTTAGCATTACTGTTATTACCATGCTCACATGTCTATATTACTATTTGTACATTCACTGCTGGCCCATTTTGTACATTGCATTATTATATATTTGTATTCCTTTATGAAGAATTTGTAAATGTTATATGCAATGTACTCAATATATTAATACCTGTACTCAAAAGCAACTGTCCCCTATACTGTTTCTGAGAGTTTATCAGCATGTTTTAGTATTTGTTTAATTACTTATATAATCACATTGTAGCTTGAAAGTTCTATGTGTATTATTGAATCTTGATGTGCTATTCTAGGTGTACTATTATAAATCAATGTATTGTACTGCTTCGTGAGGTCAGGTCATAGCTAAAAAGGGTCAACAGACTAGCCCATTTACCTGGCAAACAAATAACATTTAATCAAGAAGTAAGTAAATAAATAAATACAATTCTGGAACCCTTTTTTCACAGCACTTCAGATCTTGGATTCTTCATTCATCTTCAACAAACACATAAGAAAAAAAATTATATCCCTTAGTTCAATGTATTATTGAACATTCTGTAAGTTTTGTATTTTAAATGGTGTCTTACATACTGCTGTCAGCAAAACCTCTGTAATGGAAGGACACTGAAGCAATATCCATTTGATCAAAGTCACTTTGGTCTAATGTCACATTACAAGAAAGGTTATTTGACTGAATACCTTTGTTTACTATTTTTTCAAAGTCATCAGTTTTAGGGTTAGAAATGGAAATCAGATTGTGGTTATATTTAAGGCCTAGGATTGGGTTTGGCGGTAGGAGTTAGGTTTAGGGTTGCAGTTAGGGTTAGGGCAAAAGTGTGAGAGTTTAAATTAGGTTTAGGATTAGAGTTAAGGCTAAGTTTAGGTTTAGAATTAGAATTAGAATTAGGACTAGGTTTAGGGATAGGATTAGGTGTATGGATGGTATTGTATCCTGTGTGTGGAGTGTACTGTGGTGTTTAGAAGTATGTCTCTGTTTGTATTTTTTGTGAGTCCTCATTGAATGTGTTTTTCCACTGTCTGGTCTTAAATGCTGTTGTTGTTATTGTTTTGGATTTGTAACTGTTGGTTAAATACTATAGAGCAGCACTAAACATCATCAACATAAAATCATCAGCTAAGAAAATGGGCAAACAACACAGAAGCAACACATTTTGTAGGGTGCAAGGCACCTCATCTCATTGTGGGTACACACACCCACACCATCCTACTATACTAAATAAACTAACTCCAAGATCATATATCCTTGGGGTAAAGGGGAAAACTTTACTGTCCCCAAGTTCTATGATCTCAAAAGCAGTATGACCTCAATGTGCAGCTGTACTGAATATGGCTTAAGGTGTGCAGTTATTCATTACTTAGATAATTATGATTTACTGAGTTACGTTTGTAGTCCCTGTCATCTATTTAATTGAAATTGGGCCTAAAATAGTCTCTTGAATCATTTTGACCAATAAAAACATGTATTTATACACTAGTAAATATGTAAATGCATGCATTAAATATAACATGAAGTGACAGCTCTAACTTTTACAGACAAAGTACTTCATTTACTTGTCTTTCTACAAGCGGTTGCTATGTTAGTATGCTTGTTTTCCCTTTTTAATTTCTCCAAATCTTTTTGGTTTCTAATACCATGACAGGAATGGACCCCATTCCTAAGTCAAAGTATGATTAAAGTTCATGAAATTAGTAATGTTTCAATCTTTAATGTCAGCCAGAAGTGCTGTTCGCAGCACCCACAATGTGCCCAGTAATGGCTCCTTCTGCAGTTCATGTAATGTCAATCTTAAATTTTAATAGCCAGTGCTGCTGTCTGCAGCACCCACAATGTGCCCAGTAATGACTCCTTCTGCAGTTCATACGGAATTACGGGTCTATATTAAAAGACCAAAGAGGTGTTTCAGCGAACACCTCTGGGTCGACACGTAATGAGCTAATGCACTAAAGTGTGAACACTCAAAACAGTGGTTTCTTTCCCTGGGAAAGAAACCACTATCACAAACACACACACACACACACACACACACACACACACACACACACACACACACACACACACACACACACACACACTTTAAAACATAACAACGTGGGGGGCCCCCACACACCCCCTAACTAAATATACCAACTCCGAAATCGCACTACAGTGAGGAAAGAGGTGAACACACTGGGATGGCCAAGCTATTTCTTTCCCAGGGAAAGAAATCGCTGTTTTGAGCATTCGTGCTTTAGTGCATTCACTCATTATGTGTCGACCAAGAGGTGCTCGCTGAAACACCTCTTCAGTCTTTTAATATAGACCCCGAATTACATGTATTGGCGACATATCTAAATATGATTATAGATTCTTTTTTATAAGACCCATTGCTCCTACTACTATTGAAACTGTCTGGGTATCTTTCTTCCACATTGCTCTTGTTTCTTCCTGCAAATCCTGATATTTTATAAGTTTGTGTCTCTCTCTGTATGCAGTACACTGTAGTCATTGGGTGTAGCGATTTCTTTTCATGAACCACTATATCTGCTTTTCTTACAGCTACCTTTTGAACTGCTGGTAATGGGTGATCCCATGTGATATAGACCATAATTTTCTATGATGCTTTGTGGCTCGTTTCCAGTGTTTTCAGCCACTTCAGTACCATAATGTTTTCACAATCCCCAGTGCATCAGTCTTACCACATTAGTATGCCTTTCTGTACACAGCCGTTCTGCCATTAGTATGTCACAACCAGCAACAAGGTGTGCAACTGTTACCAATTCTGTTTTACAAAATCTACATTTGTCTGTTTCTCCCACATGTTCAATGGACTTTGTAAACGAATGTGTATGTAGTCCACTATCTTGGGCACCGATATTAATCTTTCATCTTTTGATTTGAATTTGCCTCTCCTTAACCATTCCTGCATTTGATCCTGATCAACATGAGGTTGTTCCAGGTATTTTCTATACTCGCAACTATATTCATGCATTTTCCACATTTTTTACCTTCTCATCTGATCCTACACCTTATATTATTTCTATTGTTTTGTAGCATATTCAGTTGCTGCCTGATTTTTACTGCTTACGGTTTGATTTCCATTCCAGCTTGATGCCAATATGCTTCTGCTAAACTATGCAGGAAAATCATCTTTAACTTATTTTTCTCATGTTTTAAAACTTTCACTATGTTTGGGTCTTGTGAGGTCAGCAGATATGTATGGAGTTCTAAGATTGCAGATCTGTACATGTAATCAGTTTCAAGGAGGCCCATGCCTCCTTCAGAATGGGGAATACATAATCTTGGTATACACTGATTTTTATAAATCATTTGATAAGCATGAAGTATTTTTCTTTTTTTTTTTCTGTCCAGCTGATCCAATACATTTGGGACCAGTCAGTCAATCACCCCAAAACTGTAGGTTAGAAAAGGAAGAGCAAATTGGTTTATAGCTTGGACTTTGTTCCTAGATGTCTTATCTGTTTACAATATTAATTATAGTCTTCTAAAATATTTCTTACTAAGTTTTATTCACATTTGTTTATATTTTATTGTTGATCTTTCATTATTTCCCAAATATTTATACACTCCCTCTTGCTCAAGTTCTTTTATATCACATTCCTGTCCCAGACTGATGTTTCAGGGTGCTGTAGCTTTCCTGCTTTAAAGGTTACGTTTGCACATTTATCAAGACAAAATGACATTCCTTTTTTTTAAGACCAAATGACATTCTTATATCATCTGAGAAAGTTTTGACCACTTGTAGCTGTGCTTTCAGTTCCTCATCTGATAAACTATATTTTAAATCATCAAGAAAAAGAAGATGAGAACTCTTTACACTTTGCTGTTTTCTTGGAGCTAAATTGTAGTCACAACCTAATCAATTAAGTAGACAGCTTAATGGGTTAAAGGCAAGACAAAAGAGCAGTGGTGACAGAGTCACCCTTTAATATCCCCCTTTGAATTTTTATCCCTGGAATAACAATTTTTATTTTATCATGGCTTAACTGTAAAGTGGTTTACCACGGTTTCATGGTCACTGTAATGTAATCAATCAGTGCAGGATCTATCTTATATATTTGTAAGCACTCTTTTATTCATGAATATGGGATGCTATCAAATGCTTTTTTTGTAGTCTATCCATGCCATACTTAGGTTCGTCTTCTTTTTACAGTTCTCCATTATGACTTTATTTAACAACAAATTATTCTTTGTCCCATATGAATTTCTTTTCTTACCCTTTTGTTCTATTGCCATGATTGATTTTTCTTCTAAATGCTATAAACTCTATTGGCATCAGTTCCAGTGTAGTTTATATGTCATTGAAAGGCAAGTTATTGGTCTATAGGTTTTAGGATAGCTTGCAGGTTCACTCTTAAGGAGGATTAGTGTTTTTACTGTTGTTAACCAGTTTGGTGTCTTTTTGGGGTGCTCATAGAAATATTTCATACTCGTGGCTAAATCCTTATGTAAAGATGTTAATACTTTTAGCTAGAAGTTAGGTACTGCATCTGGGACTGGGGTTTTCCAATTAGGAGCTTTTCTTAATTTTGTTTAAATTTTTCTGGCCATTACTTCATCCCATTTCATATCCTGTACATTTGACCTCCATAGGTTCAGTTTTGCACCTCAAGTCTTCTCAGTATATTTAAATTTAAATTTACTCTTAGAACAGGTCAATTTAGCTGGTTGCATTTTATTTAGTATTTATATGAATGGTTCATAATTCATGAACTGAAAGTTTATTTTAATATTTTACATTGTCTAACTCCAAGTTTTAAAACTGTGGAAAGTTATTTATTGTTTTTACTATTGTGCTAGTACCTGCCATTTCTTTTTGTGGTGTTCAACAGTGCTTGTGGATATGCTACTTTAAGAAGTTGATGGCGCTTCACTACCTCAATTGTTCTAATTAACTCTGTTCACATTGTTACTTTGTCATCCGATGAAATGTAATTTATGATGATTTTTATTGGTATTTAAAAACTCTTATTACAGGATTTGTCACTTCCTCCCCCCGAGTAGCTATTGTAAAAAAATATCTTATTACTTAAATCACAATATGGCTTCCCATTTCTGGTACTATACTCTACTGATAATACCTACGTGATCCAAATGGCTGAGAACAAAATCTGCAGATTCATCCTCTTAGTAGACCCTTTACTCCATTATTGTTAAGTTACTTGAAAATGCAAATTGGCTAACTGTGACTAATAGGGCAACCTTTTTCCTAAATACTGGATTTTCAGGATCTTAAAACAAGACTACTCCCCTCTCCCAAAGTCAGACTACCATATCAACCTAACTATTATGAACTTTGTACTTCTGACAATACCTATTTTTTCCTTGTTTGCCTGTGATTCAAAACACATTAGGAGAAAGAGTCTTCTCAAGATTGGGACCTACAAAATGGAATTACCTACTTACAAAAATCAAAATCTAAGAAACTGTTAAATACTTTAAATACCAACTTAAAAAAAACTCCTCTTTGCAGAATCTACATGCAATTGCTTTTACGACAAAGGTTAGCATTACTGTTATTACCATGCTCACATGTCTGTATTACTATTTGTACATTCACTGCTGGCCCATTTTGTACATTGCATTATTATATATTTGTATTCCTTTATGAAGAATTTGTAAATGTTATATGCAATGTACTCAATATAGTAATACCTGTACTCAAAAGCAACTGTCCCCTATACTGTTTCTGAGAGTTTATCAGCATGTTTTAGTATTTGTTTAATTACTTATATAATCACATTGTAGCTTGAAAGTTCTATGTGTATTATTGAATCTTGATGTGCTATTCTAGGTGTACTATTATAAATCGATGTATTGTACTGCTTTGTGAGGTCAGGTCATAGCTAAAAAGGGTCAACAGACTAGCCCATTTACCTGGCAAACAAGTAACATTTAATCAAGAAGTAAGTAAATAAATAAATACAATTCTGGAACCCTTTTTTCACAGCACTTCAGATCTTGGATTCTTCATTCATCTTCAACAAACACATAAGAAAAAAATTATATCCCTTAGTTCAATGTATTATTGAACATTCTGTAAGTTTTGTATTTTAAATGGTGTCTTACATACTGCTGTCAGCAACACCTCTGTAATGGAAGGAGACTGAAGCAATATCCATTTGATCAAAGTCACTTTGGTGTAATGTCACATTACAAGAAAGGTTATTTGACTGAATACCTTTGTTTACTATTTTTTCAAAGTCATCAGTTTTAGGGTTAGAAATGGAAATCAGATTGTGGTTAGATTTAAGGCCTAGGATTAGGTTTGGCGGTAGGAGTTAGGTTTAGGGTTGCAGTTAGGGTTAGGGCAAAAGTGTGAGAGTTTAAATTAGGTTTAGGATTAGAGTTAAGGCTAAGCTTAGGTTTAGAATTAGAATTAGAATTAGGACTAGGTTTAGGGATAGGATTAGGTGTATGCATGGCATTGTATCCTGTGTGTGGAGTGTACTGTTGTGTTTAGAAGTATGTCTCTGTTTGTATTTTTTGTGAGTCCTCATTGAATGTGTTTTTCCACTGTCTGGTCTTAAATGCTGTTGTTGTTATTGTTTTGGATTTGTAACTGTTGGTTAAATACTATAGAGCAGCACTAAACATCATCAACATAAAATCATCAGCTAAGAAAATGGGCAAACAACACAGAAGCAACACATTTTGTAGGGTGCAAGGCACCTCATCTCATTGTGGGCACACACACCCACACCATCCTACTATACTAAATAAACTAACTCCAAGATCATATATCCTTGGGGTAAAGGGGAAAACTTTACTGTCCCCAAGTTCTATGATCTCAAAAGCAGTATGACCTCAATGTGCAGCTGTACTGAATATGGCTTAAGGTGTGCAGTTATTCATTACTTAGATAATTATGATTTACTGAGTTACGTTTGTAGTCCCTGTCGTCTATTTAATTGAAATTGGGCCTAAAATAGTCTCTTGAATCATTTTGACCAATAAAAACATGTATTCACACACTAGTAAATATGTAAATGCATGCATTAAATATAACATGAAGTGACAGCTCTAACTTTTACAGACAAGGTACTTCATTTACTTGTCTTTCTACAAGCGGTTCTTATGTTAGTATGCTTGTTTTCCCTTTTTAATTTCTCCAAATCTTTTTGGTTTCTAATACCATGACAGGAATGGACCCCATTCCTAAGTCAAAGTATGATTAAAGTTAATGAAATTAGTAATGTTTCAATCTTTAATGTCAGCCAGAAGTGCTGTTCGCAGCACCCACAATGTGCCCAGTAATGGCTCCTTCTGCAGTTCATACGCAATTAGTAATGTTTCAATCTTTAATGTCAGCCAGAAGTGCTGTTCGCAGCACCCACAATGTGCCCAGTAATGGCTCCTTCTGCAGTTCATACGCAATTTTTGGTTTCTAATACCATGACAGGAATGGACCCCATTCCTAAGTCAAAGTATGATTAAAGTTCATGAAATTAGTAATGTTTCAATCTTTAATGTCAACCAGAAATGCTCTTCGCAGCACCCACAATGTGCCCAGTAATGGCTCCTTCTGCAGTTCATACGCAATTACGGGTCTATATTAAAAGACCAAAGAGGTGTTTCAGCGAACACCTCTGGGTCGACACGTAATGAGCGAATGCACTAAAGTGTGAACACTCAAAACAGCGGTTTCTTTCCCTGGGAAAGAAACCACTATCACAAACACACACACACACACACACACACACACACACACACACACACACACACACACACACACACACACACACACAAACACTTTAAAACATAACAACATGGGGGGCCCCCACACACCCCCTAACTAAATATACCAACTCCGAAATCGCACTACAGTGAGGAAAGGGGTGAACACACTGGGATGGCCAAGCTATTTCTTTTCCAGGGAAAGAAATCGCTGTTTTGAGCATTCGTGCTTTAGTGCCTTCACTCATTATGTGTTGACCAAGAGGTGCTCGCTGAAACATCTCTTCGGTCTTTTAATATAGACCCCGAATTACATGTATTGGCGACATATCTAAATATGATTATAGATTATTTTTTATAAGACCCATTGCTCCTACTACTATTGAAACTGTCTGGGTATCTTTCTTCCACATTGCTCTTGTTTCTTCCTGCAAATCCTGATATTTTATAACTTTGTGTCTCTCTCTGTATGCAGTACAATGTAATCATTGGGTGTAGCGATTTTCATGAACCAGTATATCTGCTTTTCTTACAGCTACCTTTTGAACTGCTGGTAATGGGTGATCCCATGTGATATAGACCATAATTTTCTATGATGCTTTGTGGCTCGTTTCCAGTGTTTTCAGCCACTTCAGTACCATAATGTTTTCACAATCCCCAGTGCAACAGTCTTACCACATTAGTATGCCTTTCTGTACACAGCCGTTCTGCCATTAGTATGTCACAACCAGCAACAAGGTGTGCAACTGTTACCAATTCTGTTTTACAAAATCTACATTTGTCTGTTTCTCCCACATGTTCAATGGACTTTGTAAACGAATGTGTATGTAGTCCACTATCTTGGGGCACCGCTATTAATCTTTCATCTTTTGATTTGAATTTGCCTCTCCTTAACCATTCCTGCATTTGATCCTGATCAACATGAGGTTGTTCCAGGTATTTTCTATACTCGCAACTATATTCATGCATTTTCCACATTTTTTACCTTCTCATCTGATCCTACACCTTATATTATTTCTATTGTTT
The DNA here is from genome assembly GCF_019279795.1 of Protopterus annectens. Taxonomy (NCBI): domain Eukaryota; kingdom Metazoa; phylum Chordata; order Ceratodontiformes; family Protopteridae; genus Protopterus; species Protopterus annectens. The sequence goes on from NC_056737.1 coordinate 1,778,920,525, forward strand.
TGTAGCATATTCAGTTGCTGCCTGATTTTTACTGCTTCCGGTTTGATTTCCATTCCAGCTTGATGCCAATATGCTTCTGCTAAACTATGCAGGAAAATCATCTTTAACTTATTTTTCTCATGTTTTAAAACTTTCACTATGTTTGGGTCTTGTGAGGTCAGCAGATATGTATGGAGTTCTAAGATTGCAGATCTGTACATGTAATCAGTTTCAAGGAGGCCCATGCCTCCTTCAGAAAGGGGAATACATAATCTTGGTATACACTGATTTTTATAAATCATTTGATAAGCATGAAGTATTTTTCTTTTTTTTTTTTCTGTCAGCTGATCCAATACCTTTTGGGACCAGTCAGTCAATCACTCCAAAACTGTAGGTTAGAAAAGGAAGAGCAAATTGGTTTATAGCTTGGACTTTGTTCCTAGATGTCTTATCTGTTTACAATATTAATTATAGTCTTCTAAAATATTTCTTACTAAGTTTTATTCACATTTGTTTATATTTTATTGTTGATCTTTCATTAATTCCCAAATATTTATACACTCCCTCTTGCTCAAGTTCTTTTATATCACATTCCTGTCCCAGACTGATGTTTCAGGGTGCTGTAGCTTTCCTGCTTTAAAGGTTACGTTTGCACATTTATCAAGACAAAATGACATTCCTTTTTTTTAAGACCAAATGACATTCTTATATCATCTGAGAAAGTTTTGACCACTTGTAGCTGTGCTTTTTCAGTTCCTCATCTGATAAACTATATTTTAAATCATCAAGAAAAAGAAGATGAGAACTCTTTACACTTTGCTGTTTTCTTGGAGCTAAATTGTAGTCACAACCTAATCAGTTAAGTAGACAGCTTAATGGGTTAAAGGCAAGACAAAAGAGCAATGGTGATAAAGAGTCACTCTTTAATATCCCCCTTTGCATTTTTATCCCTGGAATAACAATTTTTATTTTATCATGGCTTAACTGTAAAGTGGTTTACCATGGTTTCATAGTCACTGTAATGTAATCAATCAGTGCAGGATCTATCTTATATATTTGTAAGCACTCTTTTATTCATGAATATGGGATGCTATCAAATGCTTTTTTTGTAGTCTATCCATGCCATACTTAGGTTTGTCTTCTTTTTACAGTTCTCCATTATGACTTTATTTAACAACAAATTATTCTTTGTCCCATATGAATTTCTTTTCTTACCCTTTTGTTCTATTGCCATGATTGATTTTTCTTCTAAATGCTATAAACTCTATTGGCATCAGTTCCAGTGTAGTTTATATGTCATTGAAAGGCAAGTTATTGGTCTATAGGTTTTAGGATAGCTTGCAGGTTCACTCTTAAGGAGGATTAGTGTTTTTACTGTTAACCAGTTTGGTGTCTTTTTGGGGTGCTCATAGAAATATTTCATACTCGTGGCTAAATCCTCATGTAAAGATGTTAATATTTTTAGCTAGAAGTTAGGTACTGCATCTGGGACTGGGGTTTTCCAATTAGGAGCTTTTCTTAATTTTGTTTCAATTTTTCTGGCCATTACTTCATCCCATTTCATATCCTGTACATTTGAACTTCTTATTTTTGTACTTCTTCTGTCCATTCAGCATCTTTGTTATGTTCACAGGATATTCACAGATGTTTCTGCAAAATGTGTCTATTTCTCCTTTTTTTTGGTGGCATTTCAATTCCTTCTGCCTTGTTTCCCAATTCTCTATAAAACGTTTTTGGGTCATCAATGACGTGCTTACTTTGTAGTTTTCCTTTATATTTATCTGCATATCTTCTGAGTTTTTCTGCCTGTGCTGATATCTTTAGTTTATTATTTGCAATAGTGTACGATAGATCCTGATCTGTTCTGATACTGCATATTGTTTTTATCATGTCCCTTTTCTTCTAACAGTGACACTTCTTATCTTAATTGCTTTATAGTTTTCTCTATTCGATACTTCCATGATGGCATTTGATTTCTCCCCTTCCTTTCTTTTACTGCCTTGTGTTTTTGTGGTAAGACTTTATCTGTTATTATTTTAGCTGCACAATAATATATCCTATTTATTTTTGTTATATTGCATGAATTTCTTTGAAAAGTCCTGATTACTGTATTCATTTGTGTTATCAAAATTCTAACATTTTGGGTCTTATTGACTTTCTGTAATCTTTTCTTTCATTGATCTTACATGTCTATCCATCTCTGCTAAATCAAGCAACTCTTCCCTTTGATCATTTTCTTATAAACTTGAGGGTATGTTCTTTGTTCTCCATTTCCTGTGGGCATTCTACAGAAAGTTCCAGAGCATCTTCCTGTGCCATATTCTCTTCAGTTTCATCCTGTGTTGTCTGTTTTTCTTTCATATGGGAACTCACTGGCATATCACTCCACAACATTGAATGTGCCAGAGTTACCAAAGTTTCCTGTTCCTTCCCTTGCTGTGCAACTCCAAATGAAATTTTATATGGATTTCTTGTGGAAGGCTCCAAAATGTCTTCATATGGCAACTGATCAGATGGTCCCTGCTCCACTGGTTTCTTCTTAATTTGAGGATTCATTGTTCTCTTCTGCTGTGGTGTTATCAGAGTTAGAGTTTCTACATTAAATCTTTTACTTCGCTGGTCATCCATAACCTCAGTTTCTATTTATTTCCACTACTAATCCTCCTTTCTACTTTTCCCTCTTTGTTTCTTATTTTTTGTATTGTAAAATTTTCAATATCTGGATGCCTTTGCCTGTATTTCTCAAATCTCTTTTTATTTCACATGACCATATTTTTTCTTCAGTTGTCTCCTGTTCTTCCTGTTGCTCTTTACTTGGAGGACTTACTGTTCCATCATGCTGTGATATAGCCTGTGTTACACTTTCTACACTAAATCCTTTACTTTGCAGGTAATTCCATAACTTCATCTTTTTTTTAACTTCTGCTTTACTAATCGTCTATTCTACATTCCTCCTTTGTGATCTTATTTTTTTGTATTGTGAAATATTCCATATCTTGATGCCTTTGCCTGTATTCCTCTTCGAATATCTTTGGGACTGTTTTTTTTTTGTATTGATTAAATTGGATTTCTCCTTTGAATAAATATTGCACTATATCAAATCTCTCTTTCTTTCCATTGTCAATATTTCTTTTTTATACTTTTCAAAAATCTTTAGATTTAATTTTTTTTTATTTTCAAACTTCCTCAGTTTTTTCTTTTTCCAAATGACCCAACATTTCTTGGTTTGTATAATGTTTTTTTTCATGAAACTGTTGTATTAATGAGCACATATTTGTGTTTGTGTGGAAATATTTTTCTTTCCTCTAATTTCTCTCAATCTTTTTGTATATCTTCTGTCTGGAAATTCTGGGATTCATGCATAATAGTAACAACACATAATTTCTTTTTTATCCTCAATAGTTCACTCTATCATCTTTATGGCTTTTTTTTGGCCTATCTGTTTTTGTGATTTTTCTGACTACTACTTCCTTCCACAATAAGGGGGCCATCACCTAAACATGATCTAACTCCATTGTAAGGATGTTTCTGTGCCTTGAGGATTCAGCACTGCCATTTTTTCCAGTCCTGGCACCAATGCGCCAGTCCTGATTGGCCACTTTCCATTCTGGGACTTGTGGACCCAGCTATCTTTTTTATTTTTTAACCTACTTCTATTCATGATATATGCTATATAAAATACAGTCTATATATCAGTGTTGCCTTGGTGAGATTTTGTAAAAAATAGGGTCCACCTCGAGAAGGTACTTACCAAGGCTTGAGGATGAATTCAATTCCAGCAGAATGATTACTTATGTACTGTTTTTTTACCAATTGCATAAGCTGCCGATAATATATACTAAATGTCTTTATTAATGTAAATTCTGTATTGTATGTGAAATGTCTTATATGTGGAGCTTTTCTCCCCGGGACTCCACTGAAAATAGGCACTTCTGGCCCAGCTGGACCATCCCGGTAAACAAATGAAAATAAAATAAATAATAAAATAAACAAATACTACTCTCCTTTACTGATTTTATCATGTCTCCATGATATTATCATCTCTTCATTCAGATGGTAAGGCTACAGTATAGTCAGTCTTAAAATGCAAGAATCATGAAGCACCGATGACCTTACAAAAGTAGTTAAATGTATTTTTTTATTACAGCTTCTTTACCTTTTTATGATACTTTACCAGTAGTCCTCTTACTGACCCTATAAGGCCTGTTTATTTTGTTGTATGTCTTTTTATAATACTTCTTTAAATTTCATTAAATGCATTATTGCCTTATCTTTGGATTTAACTTTATCATTTCACAGAAGCTTGTTTGCAGATAACATAGGAACTAATTCAGGATAAGCATGCCTGGATTACTGAAGCAGTAGGAATAACAAGGCAAGGTTGGAAATGCATTAGAATATGTGAAGTGTGCATAAGTAAGCAAAATGGTTAGACTAGATAGGATAGCCAATCTTCATTTATTTTCTACACGCTTATATGTTCTCATGTTCATTTTTATGGACATTATTTTTAAATGGTTGTTTTTTTACTGTATATCAAGGCTGATCCAGAACAAACCTTATGCAGCTATAGTCCAGATTATACAAAGTAAAGAAACAAACTGCATATAAAAGTTAATCAGTCATTTTCAACAGTACTAAACAATAATTGTTAACCAGGTAGGCCCACTGGATACGCATCCCTTTTCAGGGGTGACCTGGGAGCAATGTCTGGTTAAGTGATTTGCTCAAGGTCACACAGTAGGCGAATGAGGGCTGAAGGAATCAAGCCCTGTACCACCAGAACTACCGTTCACAGCCTAACTCTCTGCATCAACCACCAGTTGTTAAGCTGAGGCATTTTTACTACTATATTCTGCTTAGTTGAGGAGGTGTGAATATTGCATCCTCTGTGTGGAGTACATTGGAGTGTGGAGTGCATCAAGATTCTTGCATTTTAAGACTGACTATGCTGTAATAAAGTATAATATAAAATAAGAAATTCCTTCATCATATGCAATACCATAATGAAGTATACTGAGAAAGAAAGAATTTTTTTTTTTGCATTTTGATGGCATCTGCATTGGCAATGACCCCCTTTTTCCCAGTTTGTACATGGGATTGGTGTGTCACATCAACAGGGACCATCACCTAATGCCAGCACTCACACCATCCATGAGTAATCAGTATATATCAGTAAAAACACATCAGCATAATAACTGCATTATAAAGTTGCACTTGTCCTGTACTGAGATGTTTTATAAGGTTTTGCTGTGTAATAATGATAATAATATTTGTAATAAGCAGAGGCGAGCAAACAACTTTGAATATAATAGAAATGACAGAGCACAGCTTTCATCTGTCCTTTAAATATAAGTTCTATAATAAGAATAGACTAGATTTTCATTACTGGAATAAACTCTTAAAGGGCATGACTATAACTGCAGTAATTACACTGTAATTGTACAAAGAGAGAAACACTGCATGCTACTTCCTTAGAGCACTTTTTCAGGTTGGAGTGAAACCTCTTATGGCATTCAGTGAAAAACAGCTTTTTGGAAATAATCCATAACTATCTGAAGGAATTAAAATGTAAAAGCATAGTTTCTTCTGAATATTTATGCCTGCTAGAAATCAAAAGCATTTCAGAATTTATATATTAAATGCTGTCTGTGTTCTGCACTGGCATAATACAAGCTCACTCTATTATTTTTGCACTAAGCATAAACTGAATAGTAAATTAAAGGAAAAAGTTTGTTTACATTTGTCAGGTAAGCAAATATGCATTTTAATTTTCTGCTGTTGCTAATTAAATTTAAATGAATCTTCTTTAAAACTGATAATATATTACAAAAACTTGATTTGTTGTTGAAATATTTTTAAAATTATACACTTATACACTTGTTTCATAACATGAATCTCTATCAGATAGTTCTCTATTCTGATTTTAACTCGATGGAAGAAAAATATTAAACAGATTAAAAATGTTCGCAACACATACATTTGCAGTATAACATAAGAGTGTGACTTGGACTATAACAAGCAAATAGATTGGAGGGGGGACAGATCAACAGACCTACTGTCTGCAGATGATATGGCACTACAGGAAGTCTCTGGACAGGAACTTAAGCAAATAATAGGGGAGTGGAATAAACAACTGAAGGCACATGGGATTATACCGAGTACAGACGAAGCAGTGGTCATTGGCAAAAAATGGGGAAAGGAGAAAAAGCTGAAAACTGAGATAGAAGAAAAACAGTGGAACATGTTAATAGTTTCAAGTATCTGGTAGATGTGCTTGAGGAGAAGGGAAGTGTAAATGAGGACACCTAAGACAGAATCAGGAGTACTGTGGTCACCTAGCATGGAGTGTCATGGGTTGAGTATGATAGAACAATGTCAAAAAAGTTGAAAACTGAGATGTACAAAATAAGTGGTGTGACCAGTACCTCTGTATGGAACAGAAATCTGAGCAGTGAAGACAGAACGACTGAGAATGCTTGATATGATGGAGAGGAAATGTCTGAGATGGCTGCACACTGTGGGACAGACAAAGAAATAAGGACATCAGAGCAGAAGCCAAAATAGTACCTATCACAGAGGAGGTCAAGGAGAACAGATTATAGTGGCTTGGTCACATGTGTAAGAAAGCAGAAGACAATTTGGTAAAGCAGATTTGGAAGATATGAGAAGGCAAGAGGAGACAAGGATGTCCAACCAAGAGATGGGTGAACTGCATGAGAGAAGACGTGAGTCTGGTGGGCATGACTATTGAAGATGACAAGGAGCAAGGCACGCTGACTCAATGTAAAAATGGGAAAAAGGAGGCTTATTATGAATACAGATATACAGGAAAACAAAGTTGTTTACCAAACACATTATTCAGTAACATAATTCTACCAGCATTGTCAAAATCCTTATTGCAGGTTTTATGATACCATTCCACTTAGATTTCTATAAACTCGATTAAGACAGCATTCTTATGCTTTGTTCCCAAATAACTGGAACCATAAGTATATATCTATATATATGTATATGTATATGTATATATATATATATATATATATATATATATATATATATATATATATATATATATATATGGGTCTACTGTATAAGTTCGAAAATACACTTCTTCAAACTCACATAGTCGACCCTGGGTTACGCGAAAGTGCACTTAATCGAAAGTGCACTTTTGCGAAACCCGTGTCAGCAAACGGGCTATGTACTGCTGTTTAGTGCAGTAGGCACAGACCTTAGGGTTAGGGCGCGGATCATGGTAAGGGGATAGCTAGTAGGGCTATCCCCTTACCATGACCCGCACCCTAACCCTAAGGTCCATGACTGCTGCACCACAGTGGAGGACATAGCACATTTTCCTACTGTCCTCCACTGTGATGCTATACATTCGTAGAAGCAGAGTTCGTGAAATTGCACTTTCGAATAAGTGCATTTTTGCGTAACTGAGTGGTCTACTGCTCTTTTTCGAATATGTGGTATTCGATGAAAAGCAGTAGAACCATATATATATATATATATATATATATATATATATATATATATATATTTTTTTTTTTAATAAAGTGGAACTTCTTCTGAAGAAAAACAAACATGAAACCCTCCACATTTAAATAGCCCTCAAAACTGTTTCATCACTTCCTTTAAAACATCGCTTTCTTCTGCAACTTTTGTAACATCACTTACTTTTAAAACATCACTTTCTTTTCTAACATCACTTCCTTTTAAAGAAGCATGCTAACCACTTTAAAAGTCCTTAAAGACACATACTGTATCTCTCATAAAGAAAACCTTTGAACATGCAAAAATAAAAATAAAAAAATGCATCAAACAATTAAATACAAAAATGATAATAAAAACATATTTGTCAATAATGTTTTATCATATTTAAGACAATCATGTAACATTAAGTTCAACAAACATTTCATATTTAAATTTCTATTTAACCCCGGTACTTGGTCATCCCTCAAAAAGATTTCTAATTTGTAGTCTGTTAATTCTAGCACATTATTGCAGCGAATCACCCTAGACATCCACATCCCTCCCCCACCCCCCATTAGGGAAACCACACTAAAAAATTTCTCCAAAGCCAACTTCACGCTTCTTAAGACAGAAGTGGCAAACGTCACGACACCCATGCTGACGGACGATAGAGGTATGACTGCTGAATCCTACACAAATGCACTTTATAAGCACTTACATGAGTGCATGGATCGTGCAATCCCTAACAGAACCAAGATACTATCCTCCAAAAAAAGGAAGCCAATCTGGTGGTCCTCTGCCATAAACAAACTCTACAACAGAAGAAAGAAACTGTTGCAAAAAAAGAGTAAAATCCCATGATTGGAGAAACTCCCTGGTCAGCTTCAGTAAGAAGCTGAGATCCCTCATAAAATCCTCCAAAGCTAGTTATGAAAACAAAATCGCCACTGACTCTAAAGACAACCACAAAGCATTCTATAGCTATGTCAAGAATCTCAATGGCAACACTCAGAACTGCTCTGAGTTACAGCACAATGGCACTAAATATACAGAACCAACGGATATTGCCAACATCCTGGCAGATAGGTTCAGTGCTAACTTTACCCCTCTGTCATCCCCTAAAGGGCCCATCTCTATACCAGAAGAATGCAAAGTTCCTGTAATCACGGCTGCACAGGTAAAAAACACACTATCCAAAGCCAAGAACACAGCATCCATGGGACCTGCCGACATCCCAGGCTGTGTTCTACATGAATTACAGAACGAACTGGCACCACACCTAAGTATCATGTTCAATCATAGCCTCGCCTCAGGCTGTGTGCCCACTGAATGGCGCACAGTGACAGTTATCCCACTCCACAAAGGGGGAGCCACCACAGACCCTGGAAACTACCACCCCATTAGCCTAATGAGCCTGGTCTGCAAGGCTCTGGAGCGTATAATCATGGAACTTATAGACAGGACCCCACCCAGTTTGGGTTTGTAAAAGGCAGATCATGTCTCCTAACACAGCCTATCTAGATCTCGCCAAGGCTTTTGACACCATCCCCCACTCTGGAGTTATAGATAAACTCACTAAACTAGGTATAAATCCCTATGTCACAAGATGGGTTGCCAACTGGCTCACTGACAGAACCCACACTGTGAAAGTAGCAGACTTCAAATCCAGCTTCAGACCAGTGACAAGTGGAGTACCACAGGGTTCAGTCCTGGGTCCTCTCCTGTTTGGTATCTACTTCTCTGAAGTACAGGCCAACACAGAAGGTCTTTGGCTAATGAAGTTCACAGATGACTGCAAACTAGGAGCCATAATCAAAACTCCAAAAGATGTGGAGATCCTACAAAAGGACCTTGCTGAGACAGATGCCTGGTGTCAAAGCCATGGCCTCAAGCTCAATGCCAAAAAGTACATTGTCATTCCTTTTGGTAAAAACTCAGTACCCATGAACTACCACATAGGTGGTAGTCTATTTAACACTGAAAGTGTGATAAGAGACCTTGGGACACAGGTGGACAGTAGTCTCTCCTTTGATAATCACATCGCCACAGTAGTCAGGAAATCCTTCTATGTGGTACACCTCATCACAAAAGGTTTCTCATCCAGGAAAAAAGAGGTCATTGTTCCCCTCTACTCGTCACTCATTAGACCCATTATAGAGTACAATGCCCCTTTTGGTATGCACCTCACAAGACATTAACAACAACCGGAAAGGCCACAGAAATACCTCACAAAGAGGATTACCGGCCTCAAAGAGATGCCCTATGCAGACCATCTAAAAAAACTGCAGCTTTGCTCCGTTGCATATTGCCTACTCAGAGGTGATCTCTGCCTAACACACAAAGCTAAGTCAAACCCAGAGCTTTTAGACATGCTTCACTTAAAGAAATCCCAATCCCTACGAGCTACACGCTCTAGGGACCTAAACCTCGTCACCACAATAAACAGAACATGCTGGAGGGATTGATTCCTGTCCCAGAGACTTCCCATACTCTGGAACAAACTACCTATTTATATCAAACAAAGCTCCTCATTAGCACCGTTCAAGAAAAAATCTTGACGATTGGATGGGAGATAGGAAATTCATCCCGGGGATCACTTCTGTGGCTCTGCTCGACAGTGGCACAGGAAAATAATTTTCTTGGGTGGCGAAAGCCAGGGTATCTTTGGCTAGGCTTATATAGGCCCCAGGGCCAATAGCCTAGTACCTACCTATGAACCTATGAACCTATAAATACTAACTTCCCCATCATCATTTGTTCAAGCAGTGAAATGAAACTTTTAAATCCTAAACATTCTACACTGTGATTGTCCAGGGCATTGGAAAAATCTTTAATCTTAATGGCTTTAACATGTTCCCTTATTCTGTTCTGTACTGCAACTCCCTAACACTTTTGCCTACATATAAATGGGAACATGTGTCACATCTAACCACATAAACGATACCACTACTGTGGGAATTAAATCTCTTTTTGGTCTCAAAAACAAACCCAATATGTTCAAAAGTGATGGAACTAACATTGCTTATAAACCAACATTGTTTACATTTGGTACGTACAAAAGTACCAACTGTTCTACTACCAAGTCTGAACTCACTAATCAAATCCTGTTCAAGTAATAATTTAAGATTTATAACTTTTTAAAACACAAATGGTGGACATTCATCATTAACTTTAGTAAGAACTGTATTCCCTAGAACAATCTTCCAATTGTTTTTGACAATATTAATCATTTTAAACTATCTATTGTAAGGGAAACTTGTAAAACACAGCTCATTTAATCATTCACTTTAACATAATTTGACTGCTTTATCAAAATTCCCTTAGCCAAAATTGAAGGAAATGAAGTGTCCCTTTTACTAAGAATTTCATTTTTTAATTTTGTGAAGTAGTCTCTTTCTAAAAAGAAATCAATTAAAACTTCAACTTCCCTATATAATTCATTTTCATTACTAGTCAAGTGACAAAACCTAATAACTTGTCCATGGAAATGTTCAATTTCATCTTGTTTGAATGGTGGCTAGTATAGTGGAGATAATTATTTCTAAAAGTCTCCTTTCTGTGTAAAACCACTGTCAAGCTTAGAATTAGAACTTTGAATTTTCATTACGGGAGATATGGTATGTGACTTTTAAGGACTTTTAACATGCTTAGCATGTTTCTTTAAAAGGAAGTGATGTTTTAAAATGAAGTGATCTTACAAAAGTTACAGAAGGAAGTGATGTTTTAAAGGAAGTGATGTAACATTTTGGAGGGGTATTTAAATGTGAAGGTTTTCATGCTTGTTTTTTTTTTGAAGAAGTTCCACTTTGTTAAAAAGCAACGAAAGTGCTAAAATGATTGTGTGGTTCTTTACTGGGGATTTGAGCCCTTGTGCAAATTTTTTTGTTTTATGTTTAGTGTTCTTTGCTGAGTGGTTTTAAGTGATTTTGTTGTTTCCACATGGTTTCTCCATCTTCTGGTGAACTGATTCACTGTAAAACCAAATGCCTCTCCTTCTCTGGTGAGACCATGATACTGGTAGTTGCACATTGGATTGTTCTGCTTATTCATTGCTGCAAAAGTTGGACGCTTTGAGTCAAATTTTCCAGGTAGTAATGCAGCAAGTCAACGGAGTCCTGAAGAGGTATCGCTGCTTATGTTCTGACAACAACACCACAGAAGGTATTCTACACAACCAAGGAGTGTCTGGGTTACAATCTTCTTCCCAGTCATCCCTATCAGGTGGATTGAGTGAATTGTCTGGGAATACTGTTATTAATGGTGGTGACAGAGTTACACAGTTTGATGCTGTTTGCCATTTAGTTAATGGACTGGTTGTTAATATATTTTGGAATAATACAGGTCCACCAAGCCAAATTCAGCAAGGTATTGTATCTTTTGACAATGTCTGTAAATCTTTTACTTTTTTATTACAAAAGAAGTTGCTAAAGCTCAAATCCCTTAAGTATGATAACTTTTATTTGGAAAGGTATATCAAACTCCAGCAAGTACCATTTGGTCTTAGGGTATACAAGTTTCAAAACGGTACTATTTATTATTTATTTATTTATTTAAAATTTTTTACCAGGGAAATCAGACTAGGGTCATTACCCATTTTCAGTGGAGGCCCAGGAGGAAAAGCTCCCCATAACAGTATGTAGTATAACAGCACAAAATTATTCCAATCAGACAAAATTACATGGTATCATAATAACGGCATGCTGTACAAAAGAATACTAATTCAAATGTTTGTCCAGTAGTATACAGTAACATACAAATACATGCTTTCTCAAAAGTTGTATAAACATCAGAATAGTAAGAGACGAGTTCGAGGCTGAGCTGGGGTGGGGAAACAGACAATTAGGTTTAGACTGGTGAGGAGCAAGAGCATAACCAGTTATGGTTTAGATGGGTCTTTAGCAGGTTTTTGAACTGCACTAGGTCAGTTGTATTTAGTATACCCTGAGGGATAGCAATCCATGCTTTTGAGATGCGATGAGTACAGGGAGTGTCCTAAGCTGTTATTAGATTTTGTGACTTCTAATAGTAGTATGGCTATGGATCTGAGTGTCCTATTGTTGAGGTGGATTTGTACTAGATTATGTATAGCTTGGCATTTGTCAGGTAGATATAGAGTGGATAAGGGTGAGTTTGTGTAAGGATAAGAGGTTAGGTAGTTCTAGCCATTTGAGTTGTTTTAGAGCGAGGCAGTGATGGGTTCTGTGGAGTAGGTTGGCAACAAATCTAGCTATCTTGTGGTAGGATATTTCAAGTTTACTAAGGTCAGTTTTCCTGAGGTTTGTGAGTACAGGGGAGGGGTAGAGTAGGGTAGATAGTAGGTGAGCCTTGACAATTGCTTGTCTGGATGAGTTGGCTAGGAAGCCCTAATTCTGTAAAGGGGACCTAGTTTAGTGCATGCTTTTTTAACTGCAAGTGATATGTGCTTGTCAAATTGTAGATTATTATCAATAGTGATACCTAGTAGCTTAGTTTTTGAGATTGGCTCAATCAGAGTGTGTTTGGATGAGGTGATTTTAAAGTTTTAGTTGAGGTTATTTGTTTTGTGATTGTTGTTGAACAGCATTAGTCTGGTATTGCTGGGATTGAGGATTAGCTGATATTTATTTAGGAAAGATTTGATGGCTATGAAGGATCTTTGGGTAACTTCTTGAAGCTGTGGCAGAGAGGGTGCGGCACAGATGACATTGGAGTCATTTGCATATTGTATGGTGGTAGCAAGGTTACTTGCAGTGTGGAGGTTATTGATGAGGACTGAGAACAGTAGCGGACCAAGTATTGAGCCTTGTGGAACTCCTGCTCTTACAGGAAGCAGAGAAGAGAGATCATTTTGCCACTTGACTGCTTGTTGACAATCTGAAAGGTAGTTTTGGAACCATGTGAGTGTATTTTTAGATATGTCAAGAGATGTCAGTTCTTGTAGGCGCTGTTCTTGGGACACTGTGTCAAATATCTTTGACATATCTAGAAATATTGAGGAGACCATGTGGTTGTTGTTTTTTAATTGGTTTACAGCATTGATGAAGTTAAGCAGGGCAGTGGTGGTACTTTGTCCTGGCCAAAATCCATGTTGTGTGTTGGCAAGGAGCTTATTAGTTAGTAAATGGTTCATTAGTTGTGAGTGAATACATTTTTTGCAAAGAGGGATAGGATGGGTATTGGTCTATAACTGGAGAGTTCTAATGAATAACACCCTCTTTGTGGAGAGGGATAATGTAGGAGATTTTCTAAATGTTAGGTGTATACTGTTCTGAGATGGATCTGTTGGGTCTATATTCCCATGTCAACAGAGCAGTTCATTGTAAGTCCTTACAGTGACACATATACAACAAAACGTCAATATCTCGAACGGCCACAAATAGTGATTTTTTTTTCCGCAGGGAAAAAAAAATCATTGGACCAACAACAAACAAACCAAACCGCATTCAAAATAAAGTGGGGAGCTTCTCTCCCGTGCCTCCTGATGTGGGGAGCTGTGCCCCCACACCCCCCTACTTATATAAAATAAGTCCGAGACCACACTACAGTGAAGGAAATGGGAAATTCCTGACAACAGCCCAGCGATTATTTTTCTATTTCCATTTCTTATAGCATTTAGGTGTTTGAAATACAAAATAACTGATTTATGCAACTATCAAAGAAAACATATGATACATTCTTGGTCCTACCATCTCAGGACATTTCCCAGCTGTCACTTTTTATCAGCAGGACACAACTGCACAATGAGGGTTTGTCCCTCGCAAAGAGGGACAGGTGGTAACCCAAAGTAATGCACAAAAAATAAGATACTCTGCTGTCTTGGCTAAAGCCTTCAAGTAGTACAACATTAAAAAACACACTTGCCTTGAATACAAGACTCAATCAACACTTAATTACAGATTTAGTTCAACAGTCTCCAATTGCACTCCATAGTTAACCCCCTAGAGGGAAAAGTATCAAATGTTACTATGTAAATGATCCTTTACATAACAATGCTTCACTTCAAGCTATACTATCAAACTGACAAACAGAACTGTCTGCAAAACAGTAAGCTCTAACCCACCACTGTCCCCATGGTGAAATGTATGAAAATGTACAGCCATATACCATATGTTTCTTAGTAGTAATATCCCTCACATGTACTAACAGCCTAGGTTAAAAACATGTAATACCCCTCAGCCATAAAATGTCACACAAGGGCATATAACATTGTTCTCTATACACTAACCTCTTGACTGTACAAGGTCACACATGTCCAGCTGTAGCCCTCATATTTATGGCCTCTACCCCACAACATGTGTAGGAGTCCATAACATCATTGGGATGATAGCAGGAATGTCGGCACTAAATAATGATAAACCATACCTATCAACCTTTTACTGCATGACATCTGGAAAAAAGCCAGTTATATAAGTGGAGGCCAGAGGCCAAAACACAGGGCCATATTAGAAATATTGCTGTTATACACTGTGAAAGTTGCTGGTGTTATAGTATTGGTTGCAACATACCCTTCCTGAGGAATATGACGTCAGAAACACAAATGGATGTTGCCATGTACTGATAGCAATCAACAGAGAGAATGCCACTGATTTGTCAAGGACAACACCTGTCTGGGGAACAGGCAAAACATAACAGCCAAACCTCTGGTCTTTATGTGGATAGCCCCGCAGTTGAGAGCTATGCAGACAGACTGCAATCCATGCAAAACTAGCATGTACACACAAACCCTGTAAAAGTATCTGTGTTTAAAGCATATAACAGAAATACTCACACTCTTTTCCTAGGTCTGGAACCTTATACAAACATGTAGTTGGCCTGTGTCCGCAAGTCTTGTTGTAAGAGGTATTCCTATCTGCTGTCAGTAACACTGCTTCTCCTACATATGAATGATGTCTTCCATACAGACATGGTAAAGGGACAACACCCACATGAAGTAGTCAGTTATAGTAGTGGGTTGCTATGACATTGACTATTGGAAGAACTACACAGCCGGTCTGCATGCAATTAGCAAGTGGGGAACACCAATTGGTGCAGAGGCCAACACTTGCTCATGAGCATCACCTACAAAAGCCATGTTGCAATTTATTCAAACCAGCTTGATCCCTGTAGTGCAGAAAGAGAGAAAAACAAAACAAAAAAACAAACAAAAAAAAAAAACAAACAAAAAAAAAAGACATAAACCTAAACCGGAACATGGAAGAGAGCATAAAAATAAAACGGGTATGTGAAACATGTAAGCATGAAATTGAATGTAGTACTTGGTCTGTAATAATGGGATAGATGATTTTGAAAGAATTATATGTGCTAGTAAGACTTGCTGTAATGATGTCCTGCTGAACAGCTGCTATGGACATAGCATCTGGTTCTGCAGTGGGCAATACCTGTCAACTGTACAGATCTTCACAGAATATCACCTCCCTTCACTACACCTCCCTAATATTAGAAAAATACGCTCTACCAAACACTTTAAAATTGACCTATTTCAAAACGAACTCAGAGCATGTAATTGGAACCCCTTAAAATCACTTCCACTTAACGAAGCAGTATTATTCTTTAACTCTACTTTCCTTTCCATTTTGAATAAACATGCTCCTGAACGTATCATTAGAATGAAGTCTAATACAGCCCCTTGGCTCTCAAATGAAACTAAACAACTAATCCTCTCTAAAAATAAGGTTTGGGCCAAATGGAGATGCCATAGAATCAGCTCAGATTTTCTTCACTTTCGCCAACTTAGAAATCTTACCAAAAAAGCTATAATCACTGACAAAAGAAAGTTCTACTGTGAACTTCAAGAAACCCATTGTAATAAACCCAAACAATTTTGGTCCTCGATCAATAGACTCCTTTCACCAGGAACAGCCAAAACTCCCTCACCACTAAATGCTGACCCAGACACCCCTCACCAAACTGCAAATGCTTTTAACTCTTTCTTTACTGAAACTATTCAATCTCTTGCTAGACAACTGAACACCAATAACTTCTATCCTCCATGTCATCTAGTAGACTCTTCTTACAACTTCTCTCTACAACCCATCTCTACCTCTTTCATCTATAGACTTATTTTCAAACTGAAACCCTGTACCCCCTCTGCTGACAAGCTCCCTTCCCTTTTTCTGCAAAAGGCAGCAAAAGAAATTGCATACCCAATAACTATACTCATAAATAGGACCATCCAAGAGGGAACCATCCCTGATATCTGGAAAATCTCTCATATTATCCCACTACACAAAGGCGGTAACTCTATTGACTACTCCAACTATAGACCAATTGCTCTTCTCTCACCTTTAGCAAAAATTATGGAGAAATGTATTCATCAGCAACTTCTACAGTATCTCACCCTACACAATATTATAGCTAATTGTTAACATGGCTTTAGACCCCACCATAGCACCACCACTGCCCTCCTTTCTTTTGTAGACACCATTAACAGCAATCGCAACAATAATCTTCTCTCTTCTGCCCTATTCATTGACCTCTCTAAAGCTTTTGACATGGTTAACCACTTTTCTTTAATTAAAATTCTTGAATCCCTCTCATTTGATAGCCTTGCCATCAAATGGTTTAGTTCATATCTCAGTAACAGACAACAAGCCATTCTTTGGGACAACCACATCTCCTCCTTACTGCCCATTTCTATTGGAGTCCCTCAGGGCTCTATTCTTGGTCCACTTCTCTTCTCCCTCTATATTAATGATCTCCACTCTGTAATTCCTCAAGCTACCTGCATTCAATACGCTGATGACTCCACTATTATTTGTTCAGCATCCTCCTCTTCAGATCTAATCTCACTAACTCAAAATATCTTCAACACAGTAATAACATGGTTTACTAGACGGTACCTTCTTCTTAATGCTAAAAAAACTAAACTTCTCCTCTTCACACCCACCACTGCACCTCCCATTAAATTTCACCATCTCCTCAAACAACAACACTGTTATCTCCCCTGACTCTACTACTAAACTGCTAGGAATTACCATTGATAACAATCTCTCTTTTGATCAACACATCAACAACACCATCAAATCTGTTAACAGAAAAATAGGATCCTTATACCGTATTAAACCATTTCTTACCCCATCTACTAGAGCTACTATTGCCCATTCCCATCTTATATCTACTCTCTTTTACGCCTCTCCTATCTTCACTAACCTCAAGAAAACTAACCTAAACAAACTAGCAACTTGCTACAATAACATTGCCTGCTTTGCCACTGGTAACCCTTTTAGAACCCATCACTGCCTCAATTTGAAACATTTAGGCTGGCTAGAACTACAAAACTTCCTTATAATCTCACAACTTACTATTGCCCACAAAATACTGTACCAACCTGATAACACCCCTATATTATCACAACATTTACTCCGTTATAACAATCTCGCCTCCCTTCGTTCCTCTTGTAAATTCTGACCAAACCCATAAAGGCTCACAACTTAGCTGGTGACTCTTTATTCACTAATACTGTAGGCAGAGTATGGAATTTGCTACCTAAGGACATAACTCTAATCACTGGCTTTGCTCATGTAGTACACCAGACTAACTTCCCTCTCCTCCCCTCTCTTGACCTTTAACCCTACTTTGTTCTTAATAGTTAGCAAATACCTTTTTTCATTTTCCTTGCAATCCTTCTATGCTCTGACCTACTTCTCTCATCTCTCCTATCTCCTCCCAATTGTCTTCTTTCTTTTCTTTTTCTCACTTCCTGACAACTATCTCTTCCCTCTTTTTTATCTTACATTTATTCCTTCTACTTCTCTACTAACCTGAGCTTTAACTTTTATCTATATGGTAAATGCTTTATGGCATACCCTTTATTTATTAAGTAAGATGCTTTGAAACTGACCTAACATTATTCATGATTACTATTGTTTGTGTGCCTTAATTTTTGTTGATTTTATTACCAATGCTTTTCTTATTTTTATTCTATGTCTTTATTAACAACATGTCTATTTGTTATGTTTTGTGTGGAGCTTTTCTCCTCAGGCCTCTACTGAAAATGGAAATATATCCAGCTAGACTAGCCCGGTCAACAAATGTAAAATAAAATAAAAAATCAATATTTACCTATCATAGCGTTTGGTCTGTTCCTCCTAACATCTATATTTCTCTGGCAAATAGCTGAGGATGGAAGTCATGAAGTAATGACAAACACTTGAGTTTCATACTCCACATCCTTCAGAACAGTCATGGTAATGCAAAATGTATTATGTGCCACCTCACCTGTAAGTGAGTGAGTGTGTGTGTGTGTGTGTGTGTGTGTGTGTGTGTGTGTGTGTGTGTGTGTGTATATACAGAAGTAAACCATAACATACAGGTCTTAATTTAAATTTCTTGTCTGCCCCTCACAGGTGGCGAGGTGGGTCAGGGTACCTCCTGCAGGCAAACTGATGTTAGTTTTCATACAGACTCTGACAATGATGTAGGGTTGTCAGGGGCTAAATAAATGACATTGGTTGGCATCTCACTTTTATCCACCCCATCCCTGCACACAGTCACAATGCCCACACATACCCATCACCAGTGGCCATATATGGGGGACAGTTGATGGGTGGTGGCATGGGACAGAAAAGTGTGGTGACTATGGCAAGTGTGTCTGTACACAGCAGCCACAGGCAGATGGACAGGGGTGCTCATAGGAGGGCTACTGGCCATCATGCCCCTGGCAGATGTGCCACAGCAGGTGTCAGCATATGCATGTTTTATGCCATCATGGAGGCAGAGGTACATATGGAACATTACATCAGAGATAGTCTGAAGCTCCAGAGGACTACTCTTCCTGCTGTACATGACTACATCTGTGATCATGCAGATGCCCACCGTTATTTTGCAGAGGTCATGAATAGACAATTGGGTGAGATGGTGGGAATCCTCGACCGTGTGGTGTCTGTGGTAGAGCATGTGGTGGGAGTAGGGTGTCAGCCATGTGGAGGTAGGTCAGCAACATCAACAGGTGGAGGTCTACATGGATGTGCAACATCTCACTACCACTCCCATACTGGCAGCAGCAGCACCGCTGGAGGTGTGCTGTCTACACCACAATGCAGCAGGCCACATGCAAGTGGTCTGGGCTGGTCCCAACAGGGGAGCAGATCCAGCAGACCATTGTCTTCATCAGGAGAGAGTACCATATCTTGGCTTCTGCCTGGTGGTTCCCATGCAACCCCTGGCAGGAGCAGTTCTCATGTCCATTACCGGACACAGTGAACTGTACACCCTGCCATGTACGGTCCACAGCTGTACAACTTACCCCTGTATAGGGCAGCCACATGGCAGAACTGTGTGCATCCATACACACACACATCACCCTCACAGCTAGGGCACCTCCATACTTACACACACTACATCTGAAAAGGCCATTTAATAAACAACCCCCTAACCCACGCACATGATGTCAACCAAATGACTTAGCCTAGGCCTCTGGCAAACCCACACCACACCCTGTGCATATGATGATACCTGTGCCACATCCCTGTCATCCATACCATTGATGCAGGGACATGCTAATATGGCTCTGATGCACAGGGTGAATGAACTACAGTTTAGCAATTTAATGCTGTTTAAAGTGCTGTCAGTGGGAATGTTTAATGCTGACACTTCAGGGAATGTAGCTGTCCAGCCATGATGCATTATTGCTGTTATTAACACTGACTGAATGTGGTCTCCATAATGTATTCAGTTTGTGTTCTAGGTGTCTATGTGTCAGGAGGATGTTGGTCTGCTGTCCTTTCCTACAAGGGGTGTGGCACTGTGGTAACACATTGACTGTGTCATATCCCGGGTACAGCTGAACACAAGTAACAGGTCTGTGTAACAGTTATTGCATGTGCCACATGGCTGATAGGTCTGAGGGGTGTATACAGGTGAGTGCATGGTGGCTGATGTAAGCAGGTCTTCTACAGTGGACAATGGTAAGTGTACTGGGTGGCACTGACCAAAGTCTGTGAACAACACAGACACAGACACAAATGGTTTTGTTTTGATGCAATACACAGAGAATACTGTTCTGGATATACTTCATTTTGCAGAGAACTCATTTTGGCCTATGTAATTCCACCAAGACCAAATTGCCAAAATATCACATCAGTAAATAATCAGTCCGCCAAATTTCATTTCAATGAAGATAGTACTGGCAGGGTATATCTCCTTTTCCCCAATGTAGTGCAGTCCTGGAGTTGATATAAATAGTTGTGCTGGTGTAGGAGGCACAGCCCCCCCACTTTGGAGGGTGTTGGGTGGCATAGAACCACACATAGTGTCATTAACAACTACTTAACCTCTTAACATGAACTGGACAGTATAACAGCACAATAAGGGGGGATACGCACAACAATACCCCCAATGTGGGTGGCTGTGCCCACAACAACCACCCCCAACTATATATACTAACTCCACTATTGCTGTACAGCTGTACAGTGGGGAAAAGGGCATTTACACATCCACTACTAGTTTTGATGGAATGAATTTCCACAAGATGATTGCTTTGCAATGTTACCTTTTGTCAGTTAGTTCTTGGACAAATGATCTCCTGGGAAATTGTTTTTCTGCAAACTGAAGTAGATCCCTTCACACACACACACACACACACACACACACACACACACACACACACACACACACACACACACACACACACACACACACACACTTACTTGGCAACACTGAGATTAGAACCCCTACCTAGGTACTTATTGCTACTAATGTGTTTGGCCTTAATTGCACACACCACAGAGCTTGTAGGGTAAGGTGTGTCCCGAGCTTCCTGTAAAGTGAACATCACCAGGTCTTGTACAGTATGGTAATGGGGATATACTGGGTGTTAATGGACACTACATAGTATAACATGCTGACATATACACATTGACAAACACATACAGTCATAGACACATTTGACAGACCTGGGTTTAACAGTGCTGACTACCTTGTCAGTGAATTCATGCTGTTACAGAGTTTTTGCACACAGCACATGTATTATTGAGCTGAAGAGTGTCATCAGTTACTTGTATGGTTGATGGTGACAGCGGTCCTCATACAGTGGACCTTGGGGCATGTACTGGGGGGGGTCCCATGGTGTAAAGACAGTATACACAGCACCCCCACCCCACATTGGATATAGTACTCACTGAAACCCATCATAATGCTCTGACATACCCACAATCACACATTTACCAGGACTGCAATACCAACCCTTGTCTATCTAATTATTGCTACTACAGGGATATGCATTTATTGTGCATGCCACAGGGATAGTAGGGTGAGGGTTTTGTCATGGCTGTCCTATTTTTAGCAACATCACCATCCCTTATAATGTATGGCAGTGTTTAGTGTATTTGGAGAATGAGGCCTCAGAATGCTGTCTCCTACAAATATGCACACTCACGCACACTTGCACACACACACACACACACACACACACACACACACACACACACACACACACACACACACACACACACACACACACACACACACACACACACACACACACACTCACACACTCACATATGCCAGGACTCAGAGGGTAACCCATGCCTATCTACCAATTTGTAGAACAGTGTTATGCTGGTACTGCAAGCTCCAGGTAGCCCATAGTATGAAGATTGTCACAAGGTAAATGTAATGTGAATTACAGCAGCAGCCCTTTCTAAGTATATACTGGGTGAGAAGGCCCTCAGAGTATTTTCAATGACAAGTTTACAAACACGCAAACACTGTTATACTCAGTAATGCACACAGACACATTTGTCAGTACTGATGTCCATAGGTGCAGGTGTTCCTAAGTGTTTACCAGGCTAATGTCCATGGAGAGATGAGATGCATGTCAGTACATTGGTATCATGCCACCTGACATTTGTCAGCAGGCCATCTATCAACTACTGACACTTGAGTGATCCCCAGGGTGACAGTTAACATCCACTCCTCTGTTTTTCTCTTGAAGAGGGACAGTGAGGTGCTCCAATTGACATGTATGCAACATTTATTGCATAACATGGCCAGTGTCTGGGTTAGGGACCTCTCCCCAAACATGTTCTGTTGACTGTGGCAGCCTGGTTGAGGTATCTGTGGCATGTGGTGAATACAGAGTGGCGTTTTCTAGCTGTGGCATTTGTAACACAGCAGGGCAGACATGTCAGTGTCAGTCAATCAGAGATTGCCTGTAAGCAGCCAAGATGTGGCCAGGAATGCTTGGAGGTTCAGGTCTCTGTCCATATAGGACAGTTGTGTGATGGCTAGGGTCCTACATGTGTGGTAAACTTGCAGCCTACACAGTTGTTGTAGGTGTCCAGTGAGTTGCATGGCAAATGGACCATTGTACCCACTGATTGGTCTACTGAGTGGGGTGTAGAGGGGGACATTGACCTCTCCATTCCTCAGTGACACACCCTTACTTATGCAAGTGCCACATGGAATGACTTTCTGTCCACAGTGACAATGTGGTGGTCAGAAGAGACTTTGCTGTCAAGCTGTGTTCACAGACCTTCTATAAGGAGATCTGTGCACATTGGACTACCACCAATGTGGTCATCTGTGGGCAACACATTGATTCAGCAGGGGATTGGGACACAGTTCTTGACAGTGAGACTAAGGCCAGTGTTCTGACAACAGTTGGAGGTGTCAGTGGCAACTTTATGCAGGATGTGTACATATTCTGGGGTTGTGAACATAGCCACCAATTAGCAATGTCTGCAAACATTGCTAAACACAGTTTATTCATGTTTGGCTGGATGTTAGAGCCACACATAACAAACAAGAGTTGACCCAGGACAAGAACCTGTGGTACTCCACTCACAACTGTGAGGCTGTCACCAACCATGACTTTTTGGCAGTCTGACATGGTGTCTGCTGCTTTCACATTGAGGGTGCCATCCCTGAGCCGGGTTGCAGACCACTTAGTGACATAAGAATTACTGAATAGATGAATGTGTTTGCCTATGATTCCTGAGTGTGGAATTGTATCCCAGGACTACAAGGGCTACATATGTTGTTTTGTACTCCATACTGTTCTATAGTTATTTCACCTGACAGATGGATTGTAGGACTGCAGAGTGTCCACAGCTACCACAAACGTGGATCCTATACAGTGGACATTTGGTGGTGTACTGTGTGGACCACACAAAATTGTAGCAAAACACCTACCCAGTGTATATGGATCACAATGTTAATGGCACAACCACCGACAGACAGAGACACAGATACACTTGCCAGGAATGATATTCAACCCCCTACCTACTGAGTTATTGCTACTACAGTATTACAGATTTATCTGATACGCCACGGAGCTTATATACTTGATAGCTTTCCAAAGGTATCTTTGAAGGTGAGTGAGATCAGCAGCAG
The DNA here is from genome assembly GCF_019279795.1 of Protopterus annectens. Classification (NCBI taxonomy): domain Eukaryota; kingdom Metazoa; phylum Chordata; order Ceratodontiformes; family Protopteridae; genus Protopterus; species Protopterus annectens. Next base: position 1,778,944,294 of record NC_056737.1, read on the forward strand.
TGCTAAAGAAGGGGAAGGTGAAATGTAGTAAGTGGGAATGGCCTCAAAATCATGTCTCCCCAAACACAGACACTCTCATACAAACAGACATAATTTTACATTTGCCTGGACTGAAATTAGAACTCCTACCTAACTATTATACTGCACTACAGTATTACACAGTTATCAGATGCGCCATGGAGTTTACATTTTTGAGAGCTCTCCAAAGGTATCTTTAACAGTGATTGACATCAGCAGCACTGCTAAAGGAGGGGTAAGAGAAGTGTAGTAAGTGTGACTGACCACAAAATCAGGTGTCAACAAAGACACACACTCTCTTTCACACAAACACACACATTTTCATAGTTGACAGGACCAGGATTAGAACTCCTACCTAACTAGTTTGCTGCACTATAGTATTACGCAATTCTTACAAGCACCACAGAGCTTATATGTCGGAGAACTGCCCAAATGTATCTTTGAAGATGAGTGACATCAGTAGCAGTGCTAAAGGAGCAGTAAGGGAAGTGTAGTAAGTGTGACTGACCACAAAATCAGGTATCAACAAAAACACACACACTCTCTCACACAAACACACACATTTTCACAGTTCCCAGGACCAGAATTAGATCTTCTGCCTAACTAGTTTGCTAAATTATAATATTCAGCAGTTATTGCACATGCCACAGAGCTTATAAGGCTGAGACTTGGCCAAAGGGTTATTTCAAGGTGACTGACAGCAGGAGTGCTAACGTAGGGCAATGGGAGGTGTAGTGTGTGTGAATGGCCTCAGAATAATTCATCTCCAAACACACACACACACACACACACACACACACACACACACACACACACACACACACACACACACACACACACACACACACACACACACACACACACACACACACACACACACACACACACACACACACACACACACACACACACACACACACTTTAACAGTTGCTAGCTCTGGGATCAGAACTCCTACCTAACGAGTTTTTTGCACTACAGTATTATGCAGTTAACATGGGTGCCACAGAGCTTATAGGGCTGAGACTTGGCCAAACAGTTATGTCAAGGTGACTGACATCAGCAGGTGTACTAAAGTAGGGCAATGTTAGGTGTAGTGAGTGTTAATGGCCTCAAAATCCTTCATCTCCAAACATACCTACACAAAGTTTAACAGTTGCCATGTCTGGGATTAGAACTCCTACCTAACTAGTTTGTACACTGCAGCGTTACACAGTTATTGCAAGCACCATAGAGCTTATAGGGCTGAGACTTGGTCAAATGGTTATTTCAAGGTGACTGACATCAGCAGGAGTGCTAACATAGGGCAATGGGAAGTGCAGTGTGTGAATGGGCCATAAGTCATTCCCCTGGAAACACACACAGACACACACACACACACACACACACACACACACACACACACACACACACACACACACACACACACACACACACACACACACACACACTCATTCACACACAACTTTATATTTTGCAGGACTGAGTTTACAAATACTACATGACTACTTATTTGTACTATAGTGTTACACATTTATCACAAGCACCACAGACACTATAGGGCTGAGGGCTACCAAAAGGAATATTTACAGTGATTGAGATCAGCACATCATGTGATATAGGTCGATGGGATGTGTACTGGGTGGGACAGGCCTCATAATGGGATTTTCTCTGTCACTGTCTGTCTCTCTCTTCCCCATGTCTCTTTGTGTGTATGTTTGACATGTTGGCCTTAGATATTTGTGAGTATTCCTATCCAATGTGTGTGTGAAGCATAAATGGTGTACAATTTGGTGTGTGCACAGACATCTGCAAATGACAGATATGTATAGTCCAATGTGTTGTCAGACATGGGCTTCATTTCTCTAAGTGTAGGAGCATGCCCAGTATGACCTTTTATATTGAGTGTGTGTATCCATTCCAGGTAAGGTTGTACTCCAGTCCAGGGTTTTATGTTCTACACCTAGACCTAGCAACTTGTTTCTGCAGGATATCTGTAGATAGGTTGACAATATGGAGTCACAAATGGGCGAAAGATAGGGGGATACTGTAACTATTGTCTGTGCATCTTGTGTTACATGGTTGGTGTTAGCAGAGATATACAGACATATGTACTGTTTTACCTGTGATGTATTATATCAACTACTGATAGATATAATTATTTGCTCACAGTTATTTACCGTGAAAATACAAGATTAATGAAGCTGAGTCCAGTATTGTGGGCCGCAGCCTACACATTCTTGCACACTTCTGCCATTCTGGAGGGGTAGCTGTAGACACATGCTGATGGGTCTGTGTAAATGGTCCAGCACCTTAGTAGAATGGTGGTTGAGGATCCCCTCCTTGTACATATATCGACTTAACAGAATGCCCATATCCTGCTGTGGACGTACCTCTCAGCTGTACAGATTCACCCAGGTTACCCAGAGGCAGGACTCATATATCTGGTCTGTTCTGCTTCACATTGTGATTTATGATCAGGTTTGTAGCCACCCATTAATGGGTTTCCAGGCAGGGGTAGTATGGGCACACATTCAAGTTTTAGACTTCACACGCTCCATGATATCCATGCTTCTACACCCTCCCCTCTGTTAGTTTATCCTCTTCTTAACATTATGCGAGCAATATCTGAGAAGTATTCCTATAGTTGGCCCTTCATCTCAGCAGTATTTATGGATTGGTCCACAGTTCTTGCAGTAGGACATGGGGGGCATGCTACTGGGATTTGTCAGCATGGCCTTGCATTTGTGTTTTGTTGGTTGTTAGTTAGGACCCCATAAGATACCATACATTGGCACTATGGGTGAAGCACAGGCCTTTGGCAGATGACTGTAGGCCATTTGGTAGTGATGCAGGCCATCTGTAGCAGGCCAGTGCATTCTGTCACTCATACATTCCCAGGCTGCGAGCCAGTGGATTCACCTGGGGGTGACAGGGTAAGTGTGTGAGATGTTACTGGCAATACTTCCTGTCCATATTGATCCATTGGTCTGGATGCAGACAGGGTGCTGCTTACAGCTAGGGACACACCTGCATAGGACACCTCTTCAGCATGCTGCATTCTGTGGGTATTCCCATACAGAAGTGGGGTCATACTGTACTCATTCCCAACAGCAAGGAGCTCACCTATGAGATACCTGTGGGTGTTGGGGGGTGACCTGAGTGCATGTGTGATATGTCAGCTTAGGGCACCTGCCTCACAGGTATAAGTGGGACACTGTCCGTATCCCACCTTGTATATGGCCATCGGCAGTCGGGCATTATTGTGTAACAGTGCTTTGGTGGTGTGGCAGTGATTGGGCAGACAACCAGTATTCCATAGTGGAGGGACAACTAATGTTATGCTAACATCTAGATATATAATTCCACAGTTGTGTGCAATTGAGAGTTATTGTAGGCACTGCATAGGGTACTGCCACCTGTGTAGTGTTTCTGTGTAGGGCACCCTGATCATGGCCTGTCTGGCTTTCCACCGTTGACTGCTACTGACAACTGGACAATGTACAATTGTTAACATGGGTGTCACTGAGAAGCACATTAGTTGGCACTGCAGTTATTGGGACATGGAGCTGTCAAGCACAGTACTGTACCTGGGCAACTGAGACGCAACATGCAGACCTACATGCTGAGCACTTCCACACATTAAACACACAGAAACCGAACACACTGACCCCTGCATATTGTTAATATGCACCAATTTATCATGTTGATTGGGACATCACTGGCACTCTGTGCCCCACTGAAATTACCCCACAAACATACATGTTACTGCATTTCTACATGGGGTTGTGGGGGGGGGGCACACTTAATGACTTTACACATTTGCAATGACTGTAGTGGTATTTCACTTACTCTGTTTACTTTAACTCAGTATTGTATTGTGACCTATTTTGCACAAAGAGGAATCTCAGTAGAATACATGTTATATTGTATTTGCATACATTTCAGTTTCAGACTTCTTGCCCTTGAGAACTATGATGCAACTGCCAGACCTGTTGTACTATGTCTGTGTAGGTCTGTAGGGGGGCTGTTCACCATTGGCAGCATTTGAGGTCCTTAGCCCTACTTTTCTCTATGGTCATCTACACCCATCTTGCTGGGTGAGGCTGGGGTTGGGTATGTGAACCCTCATTGACAGCCATGTGTGTGTGGCCTAAGGTCACTCAGTTATTTGGGCCACCATATGTACTGCAGTGAGAGTTGTCACCTTGTGTACTACCGCCTAGTATGTTGACACCAGTAATTGTTATGGATTTCCTGCTGTTCCATATAGCTGCCAGCTGTCTGATGCTATCCCATTTGGCCACACAATTCCCTTGCATGCTTGCATCCATACCATAGATATCAGTATCAGAACATACTGCTACATTCACTAATTAATAGGAGTGACATACCTTGTGCCTGGGCCAGTACTGCAGATGGTGCTAGAAGGCTGACTGTGTCGGATGCACACAGTACACTGCCTATACATGGAAAGGCACAGGTAGTGTCATGTTTGGCATCCCTTTTACTGAATGTGCAAGTCAGAGGAGGTGTCATTCCCTGGGTCCCTATCATGTCAGTGTATGTGCTATGCATTGCCTCTTTGCCAAGGCCTAGGCATACTGGGCACACCTCCTTATGCCTATGGGGCCAGGCTCAGGTAGTTCCTCCTTTGTGTCACTCTGTGCCTGTGATGGCCTTGGCAATTGTAGGGGGGCTGTGTGGCCCTGCTCCATGCTGTTCCTGCTGCAGCTGGTTCATACTGTGTAGCATGGCACATACTATGAACATCTGTGTAGCTGGAGAGTACTGCAAGGCTCCACCAGATGTGTCAAGGCAGCGGCACTGTGACTTGAGTATTACAAACACACACACACTATAATGATTCTGGTTTGTGCATGTGCCTCATTATGAAGTTCTTGTTCATGTGTGTGTGCATTTCTGAGGGGTGTCATCAGCCACGGCTCCAGTGTGTAGCCAGCATCCCCCACTAGGTGGCCATATGGGATGTCCCCACTGGCAAATGACTGGTACAGCTGTGTCATATGCCAGATATGGGAGTCGTGATAGCTTCCAGGCTGCCAGCACACGCATTCATAATAATGCCCTGGACATCGCACATGACCTGGCAGTTGATGGAGAGGAAGCCCTTGCAGTTTATGTAGACCCTACCCCATTCACTGGGTGGTGCTTTGATGTGTATGTGCATGCAATCTATAGCACCCACTTCCTCAGGATATTCTGCTATGCAGTGGAAAGGTGCATATTTCTGGTCAACACCTCACGGGTGTTGAGGAAATATATGTGCTCACTGGCATGTGCTGACATGGCATCTAGGAACTGATGGAGTACCCTGGATGCTGATGCCTGTGAGATCCATATGATATCCCCAGTTGACCTTTGGAAGGTACCTGTGGCTAGTATTCTTAAGCCTACACATACCTTGGTATCCACTGGGATGGGTTCCCCTCTGTTGGTTGTGTGTGAGATGGGGCCAGTACAGCTCAACAATTTGCTGTTGAGTGTCCCTGTCCACCATATAGCACTCCACTATCTCCAGCTCATGTAGCCCCTGGTAGGTTACCCTGGGTCTGTACACTCTTCTCCTCCTCCTCACTGTGGGATGGTCATCAGCATTCACATCCTCACCACCCTCAGCCTCTTGCACATATTGATGTCTGAGAGCGAAAGCAGACCCTAACATTTTGTTAGTTTTGTCAGGTAAAGTTTCCCCATCTGTGTACACCGGTGGTGCAGAGTTTATGGGAGAAAACAGACTGAAAGGTGTTTGCATAGTTTATAGTGGTGTGCTGGGCTGCTGCCTGCGTAATTGGCTGATTCTGATACATTTCACCTGCCAGCTATGCTAGTTCTCCTTGATTGCCTTCCTATTGCTGTTTCCCCTTCCCATTTCCTCCCCTTTTAAGCCCCGAGGCACGCTGAGCATACCCAGTGCTCAAATGTGAACAGTGCTGCTATTTCCAGTTTTTTTTATTTATTTATGTATTTCATTCTTGGAATTAAATTTGGAGTTTTATTACATTCTTGGAATTAAATTTGGAGTTTTTTCTTACTTCTGCTGTACTCCGCTTCCTTTGTGACTTACATTATTTATGTATTTCGTTTAAAACCATTTAAGCAAGGAAAGCAGTGCTCAACAATGTGAGACACCCCCCCCTCCTTAGCTGTGCTTAGCTAAGGGCAAACATGGGCCACAGAGCTCCAGTAAGCTTACAGCTTGCATGACACCCCCCCCTTATGAGGTCATCCACCTCTTCTACTTATACAATGGTGTTGCTGCACCTACACGGTTGGGTGCAAGCTAACACTGAGAGGAAATCTATGATTCAGTATCAATCCCCTTATTTGCATAAACCAGACTGCTAATTCATAGTTACCACACTTTAGCAACCACTATTCCCTGGTATTGTTGCCTTATGCATGCCATTGACTATTATGGCAAATTGCAGATTTGGGTACAAAAGCTTATTTCCCCCCCTTTTTTTATTTTCATGACGATCCCATTTGCGCACTACTGCCCTACGCTTAAATGGCTGAGATCGACCAAGAAAAAATATAACTTGTTTTTCATAAAATGACAGCTATTTTTCATGCTAATGGCCATATATTTGGCCATTGGCATGCCTACTACATAGAATACATGTCTTCTTTCTAGCTGTCCATTTTGTAATTTGCAGAAATTTATTTGGTTAGTAACCAAATACATTTCTGCAGGTTACACTATTCCCTTAGAGACGCCTGCCTGCTTCCTGGATTGCTAACTCATCTCATTTGCATGGTTTTCACCAGAAAATGAGGTAATTAGCATATGGCAGTGGTGTCCATGTGGGAATAGTGTAGGGGTGCTCGTTCATGTCTCGGGGACTCGATCCGGGATCGCTTGTCGGACATATTGCGTGCAGCTGTTCTTGCACTATTCCTGCACTCCATGCAGAGCTTGCTGAATCTGGGGGCAAGTCTTTATAATCCTCTTTTAAATAACACTTTAAGTGTATTTTCTAAATCTTGTGAATTTGAGTTTTATAATTTAATGACTAGAAAACACAAACACAAAATGTTCAACTTAGATTTGAATGAACAGGCAGCCCTTAAGCAGATTCACCAGTACAATGATTTAAGGTATATGAAAGTTGACAAAGGGTGTGGTATAGCTGAACAGGATAATTATGTCAAAGAGATGGATTTTCTGTTTTTGAACAGAAAGTACCATTGGATTGCCAGCAAATATTTTGTTAAAGAATGTTATAATGCAATAGATCAGGAGTTGTTTGGGTTGTTTAATCAGGGGTACATTAAATTAAGCTTATATGAATTTTTAATGGTTTTTCAACCAGAATTTGAGAATATTTTGGGGATTCCAAAAATCCATAAGAAAAGAAAGTCCCCCATAGAGACTAATTGTTTCTTCCCAAAGAAACAAAACCATATGCATTTTGGTATTTTTACATCACTTACTTAACCCTGTAGTACAAGCCAGTAAATATTTTCTTAAGGATTTATGGTCCTTTTTGAACAGTTTAAGGGAATATAACTTTACAGGTGGGGAGACCATGCTTGCCACAATAAATGTGAATTCATTATATACAACCATTGACCAAGAGGAAGTGTTATAGTTTGTAAGAAAGTATCTTGAAAATTATGGTCAAATGTAACAGGCTGATATTAATGTTATAATAGCATTGAGGGATATGGTACCTAAACATAATTTCTTTTTATTTAACCATCACATTTACCAACAACTAACTGGAGTAGCCATGGGGGCCAAAATTGCCCCAGGTTTTGCTAAGCTTGTTATGTATTGGTGGGAGGAAAGTATGCTTAAGAATCTTCCTTTGTTCCAATATGTGAAATACTATAAGAGATGCATTGATTAATTGTTTTTTATTTGGGGAAATAAGGAGCAATTATTTTATGAATTTGTTGATCAACCCAATAACAGTGTCCCTTGGTTAAAATTTATTATTAGTGGAATTGAGTCTACTATTAATTATTTGGACATTAGAGTTAATATGGATTGTGAAAATTCTAAATTTGACAGTGGTTTACATAGGAAGGAGACCTTTAATTATCTCCACTGTAGTAGATACCATCCAAAAATAGATGAAATTGAACATTTGCCATGGACAAGTTATTAGGCTATGTTGCTTGATTAGTAATGAAAATGAATTATATAGGGAAGTTGAAATTTTAATCAGTTTCTTTTTTTTAGAAAAAGACTACCCTATTGAAGAGCTTCACAAAATTAAAAATGAAGTCCTTAGTAAAAGGGACACTTAATTTCCTTCAATTTCGGTTAAGGGAATTTTGATAAAGCAGTTAAATTATCTTAAAGTGAATGATGAAATGAGATGTGCATTACATGTTCCACTTACAATATAGTTCAGAAATGATTAATATTGTTAAAATAATTGGAAGATTGTTCTAAGGAATACAGATCTTACTAAAGTTATAGGTGAATTTCCACAGTTTGTGTTTAAAAAAGTTGTAAATCTTAAATTATTACTTGAACAGGATTTGATTAGTGAGTTCAGACTTGGTAGAACAGTTGGTACGTTTGCATGTACCAACTGTAATGTTGGTTTATAAGCAATGTTAGTTCCATCACTTTTGAACATAATGGGTTTGTTTTTGAGGCCCAAAAGAGATTTTACTGCCACAATAGTGGTATTGTTTATGTGGCTAGATGTGACACCTGTTCCCATTTCTATGTAGGTAAAAGTGTTAGGGAGTTGCAGTACAGAATAAAGGAACATGTTAAAGCCATTAAGATTAAAGATTTTTCCAATACCCTGGACACGCACAGTGTAGAATGTTCAGGATTTAAAAATGTAATTTCACTGTGCTTGAACAAATGATGATGGGGAAGTTAGTATTTAGCTGTAATAATGCACTAGAACTAAGAGAATACAAATGACAAGTGTTTTTGAGGGCTGACCAAGCACCAGGGTTAAATGGAAATCTAAATCTGAAATGTTTGTTGAAACTTAAAGTTACATGATTGTCTTAAATATGATAAAGCATTATTGGCAAATATGTTTTTATTAGCATTTTTGTATTTGTTTGATGCATTATTTTTATTTTTATATGTTCAAAGTTTTTCATTCTTGGAGATAAGGTATGTGACTTTAAGGACTTTCAACAGGCTTGCATTTTCTTTAAAAGGACGTGATGTTGCAAAAGGAAGTGATGTTTTAAAAAAGTGATGTAAAATTTTGGAGGGCTATTTAAATATTAAGGTTTTCATGTTTATTTTTTCTGAAGAAGTTCCACTTTATTAAAATGAAACGAAAGAGCTAAAATGATTGTGTGGTTCTTTACTGGAGAATTGAGCCATTGTGCAAAGTTTTTTATTTTAAGTTTAGCGTTATTTGCCTAGTAGTTTTAAGTGATATATATCTATATCTATATTTGTCTATTTATCTATGTATGTATCTATCTATCTATATATATAATTTGATCAAGTTTTCAGAAACTTAAACTCCATACGATCAAGACCATATGATCGAGTTTTTGAAAACTCAAAGCTTTTGAATGGAGATCACGGTACAGCAAGGATCAGGAAATGTACCCTTTTCCTCAGTGTAGTGCGATCTCAGAGTTGGTATATATAATTTGCAAGGGGGTATGGGGGTGCAAGGGGATTTTCCCCTCTGCAAAACATAAAACGGGTAGATTTTTTTTGATGTTTTAGTTCATGGAAACTCTATCGTATAATCTTTTCTATATTTTTTTTTGAGCTTCCAAAAAGTTGATCACCTGACATAGACCTATATATATATATATATATATATATATATATATATATATATATATATATATATACAGTACTTTCAGGTCAGATTTAACTTAATGCAGGTTTAGTCTGATGTCTGTTATACTATATCTCAAATGTCATGACATTCACGTCTCTGGCTATATCATATGTACATTGCAGGTATTATGATGTACAATTTTCATTTATTTTCATTATTCTAGAAGGTTGTTCTGGCTAGGTTTAGTAAGTTGTTAGATGCCTATCTTGGTAGGGTGAATTAGTAGGTTTAGACTCTATGCTGCTGGTCTGTGTTTTTTTAAACATAATCATGATATGTCTCTCAACATAAAGTCAGTGCAGTTCATAGGTTCATAGGTGTAGACTAGGTGAATGATCACTAGGGCCCTTATAAGTCTAGCTGTGCAATCCAAATGTGACCTAAATGTTTGATTTATATAGGGGGGTGATTTACTGACTGCCTCTGTCCATCAGATATATAGGTGCCAGACCAGGGATGAATTTCCAATTACAAATCCGTTGGTCCAACTTATGCATTAAATAGAGATAAGGAAGAACTCTGCTTCACATGGATGGGGAGACTGTTTTAGAAAATGGGAATTCTCTGAGAAATATATCTGTCTCTCCAACATATCCTCATTATGTTACAAGCAAAATTGAGGTATTTTAATCTAGTAGTTATGATGCTGTTTGTTTTGCAGATGTGCAAAAGGTTAATCAGAACAGGGTCCAGAGATACCTTGTATGCCAAGCAAAGATCGCCTCTCAGAAGCTTGTATGATACTGAGTAAAGAGACAGGGCGTTGAAGTGATCAGCATACAAAATTGTGGTTGATCCCTGTATTGTTTTTGTAAGGTACCTTTGTGGACATTCCATTTGCTTTATGTGTCTGGTCAGGTACATACCAAACAGAGCATTATACTTTATGATGGCTCAGATGAGAGCCACATACAGTGGCATGACAACCTCTCTGGACCTAGATTTCATGCCTTTGCTTATATGTTGAGCAACATTGAAGGATTTTCGTATTGCCTTGGATGCATGTTGGTTAAAGGCTAGGTTACTATCTACTTGAGTTCCCAGATCCCTGATTAGAGAATCAACATTTAAGGGTATTTTCTTTTTGATGATGTAGTTACCCAGGGTGACAGACTTCCCAAAAGGCACTGTAATGTATTTCTTAGTATTGAGATTTAAGCCATGGCTTTCCCACCAAGTGTTTGTCTGTGTTAGACCTTCCTGGAGGGTGTTATCATCTTGGGGGGGAATTTAATAACTGCTCTGTTTGCAATTATATGTGAACTTGGTAAGCCAGAGGCCTTTGACATTAGCTTTGACATCTGAGAAACAGATGCTAAAGAGGAGTGGATGTAGTACAGTGTCCTGGTGGAATCTACTGGTGACCAACCTCTTTGTAGAGGTGGCCTCACCAATTCTAACCTTCTGGGTGCTGTCAGTGAGCCAGCTAGCTATCCAGTGTGTTATAGAGGCATTTATGCCTAGTTTCAAAAATTTGTTCTCAATGCCCAAGTGGGGTATTGTATCAAATGCTTTAGCTAGATCTAGGTATGCAGTATGCACCATTTTTCCCTCATCCATTGCCTTACTGAACTTTTCAAAAAGTCTACCAGATTCAGTAAGCATGACCTTTCTTTGACAAAGCCCATCTTAGATGGATCCCATGTCTGGAGGTCTCCTACATCCTTGGTGATAATTTCCATGAAAATTCTTCTCATGGCTTTACAAATAAGACTGTTCAGACTAATGGGTTTGTAGTTTCCAGGATCTGTGGAAGGTCTTCCCTTATGAAAGGGGATGACGGTCACAGTTTTGATGGTTAGTGCAGTTTTCCAGAGCCAAGAAGACCACTGACCATATGGACAGTGGTAGAATTGTAGGAAGAGGTTGGTAGATGGTGTTGTAGACCCAGCTGTTGGGTTGCAGAAGGTGCCAATGACGGAAATTATTTTTATATTTTTACCCATCTCTGCCCACTTTGAGCATAAATGAGGTGAGAATCATTGCTCTCATACTGCCCTAGCTCGCACTACTGCTGTAATACATAGTCATAGGGAGGAGGAGAGAGAGGGAGAGAGATGTTAGCCTACAGTGAGTGGTCAGGAATTTCTTTGCATGTTGTTAGTTTTCCATAAAGTACAAATACATGTTACAGCTTCAGTCACCTCACCCCATTAACAGAGATCTCAGAAACAGGGGTTTAACAATGCATGTTAGTTGCTAGTGTCCTCTCCAGCTCAACTGGTGAACCTGGGAATATTGAGGCAATGTTACAATTGCCTCATGTACACAGACAATCCTCTCCTCCTCCCACAAAACACAAATGCATGCGAGAGATGCAACTATACGGCCAAACTGGAGGCTGAGCTCTCTCAACATAGGACTGGCAAGACCAGACAGGAGGAGAAGGTAACCACACACAATACATACCCAGTCACACATGGTACCATCACAACTTCAAATCATACACATACTCACACAAAGACATACTCGGAGGCTCTGATCAAAAATTTACCAAAACAGCAGAGGCCACCAAAGCAGACACCCAAACAACTACCACCTCACGACCCAACACATGCAACACATAGACCACACAGTCAGAGTGTCAAACAGTCACAGCCCTTAAGGCCAAACAAAATGCCAGACACACTTGTCATTGGTGATTCCATAGTCAGACACACTGACGTCCCGCTCACCAGACTGAGTAAGGAGAAGGTCACAGTAAGCTGCCTGTCGGGCGCTAGAATCCGCCACACAACGCAAGCACTCAGGTCTCTCAACAGCAGGTACAAGTATGACTCCGTCATTGTCCACGCTGGTGTCAATGACCTGAGACGTACCTCCTTGGACTACATGAAAAGGGACATCGAGGAGCTCTCTGATTATGTAGCCCAGGCAGGTATGACCCTGACCTTGAGCAGTATCCTACCTTCACCTAGAATGATGCCACAATACAGCGATAAGATGATCAGCTTTAATAATTGGCTTAAATTCTGGTGTCATTCAAAGGGGATCCAATGTCTGTCTGCCTGGGAAGACATGCTGGACAAGCCACGCTGCTTCACAAGGGACTGCTTGCACCTGTCACCCCTGGGCTTCCGGATATTGGAAAAGGCTCTTGCCACCCCCATAGTGCCTTTTTTAGGCAAGGCTCAAATTCTAAACCTACCACCCTAGAACACCAAAAAGGAAAAAACTAAGGGTAATGCTGCTCAATGCCAGAAGTCTCACTCTCAAGATGCACTCGAGGCCCTGGAATACCACCCCATTGTTAATATCAACCTGGGCATTGCTCTATACAACGACTTAACTTTTGATGCTCAGTGGCCACAAAGTGGAGACAACCTCTCTGAACCTAGATTCCATGCCTTTGCTTATATGTTGAGCAACATTGAAGGATTTTCGTATTGCCTTGGATGCATGTTGGTTGAAGGCTAGGTTACTATCTACTTGAGTTCCCAGATCCCTGATTAGAGAATCAACATTTAGGGGTATTTTTTTTTTTTGATGATGTAGTTACCCAGGGTGACAGACTTCCCAAAAGGCACTGTAATGTATTTCTTAGTATTGAGATTTAAGCCATGGCTTTCCCACCAAGTGTTTGTCTGTGTTAGACCTTCCTGGAGGGTGTTATCATCTTGGGGGGGGGGGAATTTAATAACTGCTCCGTTTGCAATTATATGTGAACTTGGTAAGCCAGAGGCCTTTGACATTGGCTTTGACATCTGAGAAACAGATGCTAAAGAGGAGTGGATGTAGTACAGTGTCCTGGTGGAATCTACTGGTGACCAACCTCTTTGTAGAGGTGGCCTCACCAATTCTAACCTTCTGGGTGCTGTCAGTGAGCCAGCTAGCTATCCAGTGTGTTATAGTGGCATTTATGCCTAGTTTCAAAAATTTGTTCTCAATGCCCAAGTGGGGTATTGTATCAAATGCTTTAGCTAGATCTAGGTATGCAGTATGCACCATTTTCCCCTCATCCATTGCCTTACTGACCTTTTCAAAAAGTCTACCAGATTCAGTAAGCATGACCTTTCTTTGACAAAGCCCATCTTAGATGGATCCCATGTCTGGAGGTCTCCTACATCCTTGGTGATAATTTCCATGAAAAGTCTTCTCATGGCTTTACAAATAAGACTGTTCAGACTAATGGGTTTGTAGTTTCCAGGATCTGTGGAAGGTCTTCCCTTATGAAAGGGGATGATGGTCACAGTTTTGATGGTTAGTGCAGTTTTCCAGAGCCCAGAAGACCACAGACCATATGGACAGTGGTAGAATTGTTGGAAGAGCTTGGTAGATGGTGTTGTAGACCCAGCTGTTGGGTTGCAGGAGGTGCCAATGACGGAAATTATTTTTATATTTTTACCCATCTCTGCCCACTTTGAGCATAAATGAGGTGAGAATCATTGCTCTCACACTGCCCTAGCTCGCACTACTGCTGTAATACATAGTCATAGGGAGGAGGAGAGAGAGGGAGAGAGATGTTAGCCTACAGTGAGTGGTCAGGAATTTCTTTGCATGTTGTTAGTTTTCCATAAAGTACAAATACATGTTACAGCTTCAGTCACCTCGCCCCATTATCAGAGATCTCAGAAACAGGGGTTTAACAATGCATGATAGTATTATGTTGCTTACAATGTATATCTCATATGCAAAGTATCACAGCTCCAATCAACTGTCCTCCTCCCCATCATCATGTAGCTCAGAAATAAATAAGGCTTGGTCAATGCACAGCAAAGTGATGTCATAAGGCTTGGTCCATGTACAGTAAAGTGATGTCACTAACAATGTGTATCTCAGCTTGTTTTTTCAAACACAGTAGTACACTGTTAAATATTTTAATCTTCTGACCATCTTGCATCATGATACACTAGGAGAGGAATTAGACAGGCTTTTCTAATTTTTTTCTGGAAGGGAGATGGGGTAATGGGGAACACTGATCACAGACAGGATGAAGAAAGGCCAAAGATATCAGTTGTGGCTCATTGTCAGTTAACTACAATGCACAAACTTCTCCATAAGCCAGAAGATTGCCCAGATGTTAACAACTTAATACAGTATTACTCACGCAGTAGAATTTATGCTCTAGAGAAAAATCAGTAATCACTATAACCAAATCATCTAATACTACAGGTGACTCTCTATATTCAAATAGTGCAGCTAAACTATGGAACCACTTCCCACTGCCACTGAAATCCATTCAGAATGCAAACTCATTTAAAGCACAGCTAAAACTTCAGCTATCAAACCAATGGATGTGCTCCTGTATATTTCCAGGATAAATGCCACTCTTATCTTTGGCTTGCCATATCATCAAACCATTTCTCTTTGTTCAGAATCCTATGCCCCACAACTTGTATTCACCAATACCTGAACAGTTTTATTAGCATCTCCCAGGCATATACTTAGTTTTGTGACACTGCTCACCCCCATCTCTGTACTTCTAATATATCCTTTTTGATAGCCATATATATAATCGTTAATGAATCTGATTTATGCACCACCACTTAACTACAATATTAACCGTTTTTGTTCTACCTAATTCCTTCCCTCACCTCCGTTTCTTTAAAGTCCTAATCACATTATATATTATTTGACAAACCCACTAATACACCTTCTTCAAATACTCAGTGCTCAATATCAACTAATGTGCAGGTATAATTTACACTGCATTAGTTTGCCTTTATTGTATATGAATGTGATGTCATTTGCAAATGAATGGTGAATTAATGTATATTAATAATGTCTGTTCAATTAATACGAAGGATGCTCTGCAATTTGTAGCATGTTACAGGCCACCCTCTCAAACTCAGGAACCTCACATGGCCTTCCTGAAAACATTGGAGGGATAAATGTATCTCCAAACACCATCATACTAGGTGACTTCAACTACCCTAATATAGACTGGGAACACTACTCAAGCCCTAACACTCTAACCCAAAGATTCCTGGAGTTCATAAACTCAAATGCCATGGAACAACTAGTCACCATCCCCACAAGAGGAGAAAACATACTTGATCTCATCATCACGAGCATGGGATCAAAATGTTCAACACCGAAGTATACCCCTCACTGGTGAGATCAGATCATAAACTAATCTCGCTGGAGATCCTCATCCCGCCCCACCTGAAACAAAAAGACCACAGTGAAAACTTCTCAAAAGCCAATTTCACACTTCTAAAAACTAGTGTGGTCTCCTTTAAGGCCCCTGAGCCAGTGGTAAACATTACTCAAACCGCTGAATCACTTACAAATGCCTTCTACCAGCACCTACAGGACTGCATGGATCAGGCAATCCCAAACAAAACTAAGACTCTCTGTACCAAAGGCAAGCGTCCAGTCTGGTGGACCCCAGCCATAAACAAGCTCTACAACAAAAGGAGGAAGCTACTACAAGATAGAGCAAAATCCTTGAAAGGTAAGACACCTTTGATCATTATAAGTAAAAAACTAAGAGCTCTCATAAAATCATCCAAGGCAAATTTTGAGAGAAAAATCGCCAAGGACTCTAAAGACAATCATAAGGCCTTCTTTAGCTATGTTAGAAACCTAGGAGGAAACTCCCAGATATGCTCAGAATTAGTTCAAATGATGTGAAAATTACTGAACCTACACATATTGCTAACATACTGGCTGACAGGTTCAGTGCAAACTCCCCCCCCCAAAAGGAGAGATATCTATTCCAGAGGATTGTAGCCCCCCAAACATCTCCAACGCCCAGGTGAGAACTGCCCTCACTAAGGCAAAAAACACAGCATCCATGGGACCGGATGGTGTCCCCGGCTGTGTGCTTCATGAACTCAACGAGGAATTAAACCCACAGTTAGGACAGCTGTTTAATCTTAGCCTCACCTCAGGATACATACCCAAGGAGTGGCGACGCACTGTGGTCCCACTTCATAAGGGCAGTGCCTCCACAGACCCTGGAAATTACCACCCCATTAGCTTGACAAGCCTTATCTGCAAAGCCATGGAGAGGATCATAATGGAACTCATAAATAAAGACATAGGGAACTTGCAGACTTTGGATCCAACCCAGTTTGGCTTTGTCAAAGGCAGATCCTGCCACTAAGGCCATTGATGAGGGAAAGGCAGTCCATACAGCCTACCTCGACCTGGCAAAGGCCTTCGACACAATACCCCACTCAGGTATCATCGAAAACTCATCAGCTTGAATGTAAACCCATACATCACAAGATGGGTTGCAAACTGGCTAAGTGACAGAACCCACAGGGTCAGAGTTGCTGGAGCCATGTCTCAAAGCCTGTCACAAGTGGTGTCCCACAGGGCTCAGTCCTGGGTCCACTCTTGTTCAGCATCTACTTTTCTGAAGTAC
Source organism: Protopterus annectens (assembly GCF_019279795.1). NCBI lineage: Eukaryota > Metazoa > Chordata > Ceratodontiformes > Protopteridae > Protopterus > Protopterus annectens. Next base: position 1,778,961,440 of record NC_056737.1, read on the forward strand.
AAGCAAACACAGGAGGGTTATGGCTGACAAAGTTTGCAGATGACTGCAAACTGGGCGCCATAGTCGAAAACACATCTGACACAGATATCCTCCAGAAGGGCCTCACAGAAACGGATAACTGGTGCCAGAGCCATGGCCTGAAGTTAAACGCCAAAAATGCATAGTCATACCCTTCGGGAAAAACAAGGTTACCCCTAGCTACCATATAGGTGGCAATCCACTGAGCACAGAAAAGTCATCAGGGATCTGGGGACCCAAGTTGACAGTAGCCTTTCGTTTGACACTCATGTTGCTAAAGTAGTTAGGAAAACCTTCTATATCGCCCACCTGATCATGAAGGGATTCACATCTAGATCAAGGGAGGTCATCGTCCCCTGTACTCATCACTCATTAGACCTATGATTGAGTACAATGCCCGCTCGGAATGTATCTGACCAGACACCTGCTGCAGCTTGAAAGGCCCCAAAAGTTCCTCACCAAAAGGATAAAGGGTCTCAAAAATATGTCTTATGCTGCCCGACTGAAAGAACTCCAGCTCTTTTCAGTCTCATACCGCTTGCTCAGAGGTGACCTGTGCCTGACATATAAGGCCATGTCAAACCCAGATTTGATGAATATGCTTCACCTCAAAAATCTAGATCCCTCAGAACCACAAGGGCGGAGACTTAAACCTTGACACGGTTATAAATAGAACGTGCTGGAGGGACAGATTCATCACCCAGAGACTCCCTATGCTGTGGAACAAAATCCCGGTACATGTGAGGCAGAGCACCTCGCTGGCCTTGTTCAAGAGGAATCTTGACCAATGGATGGGAGATCGCAGATATACCCCAGGGATTACTTCAGTGTCACTGCTTGACAGAGGCACAGAAAAATGATAGGCATAGTTTTTATTCAAACTAAAGGGGTGGCGAAAGTCACATAACTATGGGCTAGGCTTATAAATGCCCTTGGGCAGATAGCCTAGTATGAACCTATGAACCTATGATAGTATTATGTTGCTTACAATGTATATCTTATATGCAAAGTATCACAGCTCCAATCAACTGTCCTCCTCCCCATCATCATGTAGCTCAGAAATAAATAAGGCCTGGTCAATGCACAGTAAAGTGATGTCATAAGGCTTGGTCCATGTACAGTAAAGTGATGTCACTAACAATGTATATCTCAGCTTGTTTTTTCAAACACAGTAGTACACTGTTAAATATTTTAATCTCCTGACCATCTTGCATCATGGCACAAAGCTAAGTAAATAACAACAGTTACATGTTTTTATTAATGTGCTGCTTCTCTGTTGCTATAAAATGCACTCCAAAATGGCAAAATGTCACCACTCCAGACAGGAACATCCTCGATTAGACATTTCAGTATAGAGACTGTCATTAAGCAATAGCACTGCGGTTCTCCTTTCTATAAAGTCACCAGTACAGTATTAAATTTTGATCTCTATGGTCTCCACAGGTATTTTTAGAAAGCTGTATTTTGTTTTATGTCACAGGTCCTCACCTATAACTTGTTGCTAAACATGTGTGTGTGCGTGTGTGTGTGTGTGTGTGTGTGTGTGTGTGTGTGTGTGTGTGTGTGTGTGTGTGTGTGTGTGTGTGTGTGTGTGTGTGTGTGTGTGTGCGTGCATCATTGTGTTTCTATATGTGCATATGTGTGTGTGTGTGGGTGTGTTTGTTTTTATCTCCAGACCTATACAGTGCATTGCAAAATGTCCAAGCCCCATTAAGAATCCCTCACCCTCCTTCATAGCTCCAACCATAGAAACACACTTTGGGTACTGCAGAGTGTATTATGAAAACAGAGTAGCACTATGTTAACAATGCATGTTCATTCTTATAAAACGCAAAGCAGAATATCACAGCTCCAGTCAGAAAAGTACTGCAATAGCAGATGCCGTTTTCCCAAATTATTTAAAAATACTGTATGTTACTCCTGTACTAATATAAAGTCCATTACAGAATGCCACAGCTCCAGTCGGGATCCTTCATGCCTATGTGGCAGTGAGAATAGTACAGTTTGAATACTTCTGAATATCATTTATTACCACAGGGATGATTTTATCAATGGCAGGCCAGAGAAGGGCCAGGGCTGAAGACAAGGGGCAAGAGGAGAAAGATTTAAAATAAATATGCTGTTCTGGACATCAAACTTCTTTGCTATATCCTAGGATGGAAGGTACTTGGCTGGGCTAGTCACTTCCTTATTATCTGTACTGCTTAAGATTGGGTGAGTAATCTTTGGCCTGAAAAGTATGCAGGGGCTGGGCAGTAGTTTCAGATCATGATACACTAGGAGAGGAATTAGACAGGCTTTTCTAATTTTTTTCTGGAAGGGAGATGGGGTAATGGGGAACACTGATCACAGACAGGATGAAGAAAGGCCAAAAATAGCAATTGTGGCTCATTGTCAGCTAACTACAATGCACAAACTTCTCCATAAGCCAGAAGATTGCCCAGATGTTAACAACTTAATACAGTATTACTCACGCAGTAGAATTTATGCTCTAGAGAAAAATCAGTAATTACTATAACCAAATCATCTAATACTACAGGTGACTCTCTATATTCAAATAGTGCAGCTAAACTATGGAACCACTTCCCACTGCCACTGAAATCCATTCAGAATGCAAACTCATTTAAAGCACAGCTAAAACTTCAGCTATCAAACCAATGGATGTGCTCATGTATATTTCCAGGATAAATGCCACTCTTATCTTTGGCTTGCCATATCATCATACCATTTCTCTTCTTTTTCAGAATCCTATGCCCCACAACTTGTATTCACAAAAACCTGAATGGTTTTATTAGAATCTCCGAGCCATATACTTAGTTTTGTGACACTGCTCACCCCCATCTCTGTACTTCTAATATATCCTTTTTGATAGCCATATATATATTCGTTAATGAATCTGATTTATGTACCACCACTTAACTACAATATTAACCGTTTTTGTTCTACCTAATTCCTTCCCTCACCTCCATTTCTTTAAAGTCCTAATCATATTATATATTATTTGACAAACCCACTCAGTGCTCAATATCAACTAATATGCAGGTATAATTTACACTGCATTAGTTTTCCTTTATTGTATATGAATGTGATGTCATTTGCAAATGAATGTGTAAATGTTAATGTATATTACATAATGTCTGTTCATATATATTACTGAATGGATGTTTGAAAACATCTGCAATATGTTGGAACTTTCCTCCCCTTGCCTCCACTGAAAAGTGTTTCTCACTAAATCCAGTCAAACAAACCCAGTAAACAAAAGCAAAATAAAAAAAACAAAATAAGATAAAGTATGGATATAGGGGATGGCTCTCATTACTGACATACTGTGTAGAGGAGGACTGTGGATGAAGCTATGATTACTGATTGCTGATGCTGTAAGAAGGCACTCCAATTATCAGCATAATGCACATTGGAGTCAGGGAAGCTCTCCAGGCTTCCAGGTAAAGGAAAGCTGTACAAGTTATTGCTGGTATGGTCAGGCTATAAGCCATAATATATCTTGTTAATAAACTACAGAGAGTGGGATGAAGGTACTTATTGTCATTAGAATAAGACAAAAGGACTGAAACTAGCAAACACGATAGTTGTATGGAATGTTGAGTGATGTCAGGCTGCAGAAGAAAGTCTGCACTTTGCTAAACCTTCCTCCAAAAGCTATGAGGTCTGAAATTCTCACAACTCCTTCAAATATATATATATACTTACATGCACTGTGAAGAGCATTTGAGTAGCAGTGGTTGAAATATTAAGATATCACAGAAGGGGGTGTCTCTAAATCAAGATTCTCTATGATGCCTTGTACACCTAGAACAATCATGCAGCAAGGAATTTGTACCAAGTACAAGGAGTTCATGAATTCCAGCTTTCATTTCTACCCTGAACCATCTGAACACAATTATGAAGTTGGCCTTTACTGCTAGGATAAGAAATTTGGTATGTTCTACAGCTTCTTTATATAGTCTTACATGTTGTTTTGCCTTTCACTTGTAATGATATGGTGTTTTCCTCATTTAGGGCAGCCTGAGTTTGTAAAATCATCTCAGAGCGACGGAAGCATTATTCTAGAACTTTGCCAGTAGAGAACAGTCCCAGGTCACAAATGTCCTACAGTAGTAACATCACATTGCCAACAAGCAGTGCTGCATAGAAAACATGTCTCAGTCATAGATGAGTTTAGAAATTCTAATGGATTCTTCTCCAAACATGTATGCAGATGTCTGGAAAGTGGTGATAATCCTAGACTATGTGACCACTGGATATCTAGGAGTAAAGTGAGAATGTATTCCACAGTCTTTCTAATTTCTTTGGTGAACAGTTAAACCCACAAGGCATAAGTGATCATTTTCAATGGCAACACTATCTATTTAAGCATCTTGTTCAAAGTCATATTGTATGCAAGTCAAGATGAAGGGAAACATGACAGGTAGTACAGAATAAACTTTAGTAGCTCATTGCTTTAATAGCTGTGTTAAACTTACACTTTTCCTAGATGGTGTTGCCTGACTGATGCTGTAAACTATGGAATGTCATATTCAGCTTAGAAGTTAGATCACAGGGCCTTAACAGTAGTTTGCATAGTTTGAACCAGGGTGTTGTGGTTTTGTTTGAGACCACGTTTGTTGAATTTGTCTAATGCAACATTTTACTGAAATTTAGTTCTTTGAGTGATGCAAGTTGTTCGTTAAGTGTAGCTGCTAGAGATTTTAGCAATGAGTGATTATTTTGCATTCACTTACTGTGTTATGTTTCAGCATGGTTTGTGTTCTGTGAAATCAGCAGAGAGTGGGGTAATGGAATTTGCCCTTTTTCCTCCAGTGTAGTGCAATATTGGGGTTGATAGAGTTAAAGGTGGGGAATGGTGGGCACAGCTCCCATGTGGGAGGGCTGCAGGAGGGCTTGGCTCCCCTAAATGTACTGTTTTGTTTCCTTTTCTTTTGTACTTTTTGTGTTCCATGGGTTTGATCAAAGAGGCAACTCCAATTCATTGTTATGCATCTGGTATTTTTATTTCTTAATGGAACAGGACATCAATGAAATTATAGAGATCTTTGAACCAACACAGTGAGTCTTGGCTGGATTAGAGTTGTCCTGTGACAGTCCTTCCATATGTGTCAAGCTTGGAGGTGTTTGCAAAATTCCATCCCTCTAGTGAGAATGGTATGCCTCTTTCCGAACATCAATGTTAGCAGAACTGTAAGCCCTGAAGTGTTACAAAGGGAAATGCACAATGTATGTGCACTGTTGGAAGAGCTGAGTGTCCTGGTGATCTTGCCTAGGTTGATGGAAGCTGATGAATGTCATATTCCACATGAGTCAGATACTCTAGAAATGAATGAACCATGTCTAAGTCTTGACAGATTCTCCACTGGACTGTCTGCCTGATTGAGTGGATAGGAACCAATATGCAGCTGTACAGAACAATGCCATTTGGAAGTATAAGAAGTCCCAAGGACTGTATGGTCTATTTCCAGCTAGTGATCTATGCTTTTGTACAATTCTTTTGGGTGAAAGAGTGGTCCAAACAACTTTCAGATAGTTAACAAGACTCATTACATATATTAAAAAATGTTTAAACAATTAAAAAAAGACTGATCACATATATGCTGTTAGCACTGAAATAGTAGTATTTGTGATAAACAAGTTGAACAACTTCATCTTAGACAAGAAGCACTCTATCTCTACTCACCTTCCACAACATTGTCTCACGAGAGATGATGGATTCAGTTATGATGACCTATTTTATTTGCATTCTCTTCATCCATAATAAGTCTGGATCATGGAGCAGAATACAGGAAAAAAATCAGGACTTTTCTTTTTAAATGTTACTATTATATTAAAGCAGGAAGCCAGTGTATTATGTAGAAATGATTAATGATCTAACATAAAACAGAAAATTATTAGGTATTGTTGAAAGTAAATATTAATGTATTTCTACACCTTGATGTAAGCTGTTTTCAAATAAATGAAACAGAATGTATGAAAATTAAAATAATATATAGTTATTTGTTTTGTTTGTTGCAAATAGAATGTATTGGCAAAAAAAAAAATCAATAAAATAAAGTAAAATAAAATGAAATAAAATAATAATGTATAGAGACATGACATTTTCTAGATTTGCCCTGAAGAGGGAGCCAAAATATAACTGAAGACCTCGAGCATGCTGTGCCTTTTGAAATGTGTTCTCCCTTTTTGCTGTGGCTAAAAGTGGACATGATATATTAGACACAGAAAAGCTGGAGCAAATGCTTACGTTAATGTGCTTACTGCTGTGCAGTGTTAATAGTACATGTAACAGTACTAAATGAACAGGTGAGCTATAGCAGCAATGACCACTTACTGTACAATGATTACAAATGCAGTATTTGACATGACAGTTTCTACTAGAGTATATTTTAAAATATTGATTGAAAACTGAACTGAATATATTCCTGATATGAACTACATTTATTGCAGAAGTATATTTTCATTCAGATGCGAGCACTAGTTTTCTAACTGGCTTCAGTGTACTTACTCTCTTTGGCTCTGTGAAGGGTATTTCATATACAGTTTCCTTAACAATACACCCTTTCAAAGACCTAGATGAACATTATAATATATAGCTTAAAGTGCATATGTTCCCTCCTTGGGATACTCAGAATTTCAATATGAGGGATGGAGGGTAAACATATTAAACAAAGACATTAGCAAAATGGAAATAATTACATTTCAGTATTTCTGCAAAAGGCAACTTAATGTTGTAGGAAAAATAGGTCAACAAATAACAAATGTTTTGATATGAAGGATATTATTATATGAAAAAATGCGTTTGATAATTGCATAACATAGTAGACAGTAACTTCTAAATGCATATGCAGTTTATCTGAATATTTCAAAATATATTTAAAAATAGAATCAGCCACTATGCTATCTGATCACATAGATAAATGTTTATGAAACAATTTAGATTTTTTTTTCTGTGTGTTTTATGTCTCCATACCTGGTGACTATCATGCTTCTTCCTAGTGATGTTCTGACCTTTTAATTCTGAACAGAATAACCTCAGTCACTGTAGCAGGTGAGTGCTAACTGGAAGAAATCATTACCTGGGCAGGCATGAGGTTTGGTTTACCCTGTTGTCTGTGGGTCATCAGCCTTCTCTGTAGCCTATTAATCCATTCTTCTGCCACTGGCTATCCTAATTGGCAGTAAGAGGACTGCAACTGCCAATCCTCTGACCAGTCTGCAGTCAACAGGCAAACCGTCATATATACAAACAGCATGGCATGTTTTATTAATAAATGAAACCCCTAACTCTGGGCAGGAGATGTGCAGCACATGTCACCCCAGGGTTAACTATGCATTCCAAAAATGAGCACATGCTTCTGTGCACATGTGATGAAGGTTAACATTACAGTCTGGTTGTGATGCCCCTCCTCTGGGCCAGTGATCAAGAAGTCTCAATCCTCACCACTGATACTGGTGAGGGACATTCACTTGGAACAAAAATAGATACACACAGTATTTCCAGATGCAGCTCTCTGCATAAAGCACAATTTCCATTAAGAGCACACAGGGGACACACTCCTGTCTTGGGGCTGTGTTTCCCTCTCTCTCACCAGGCCCTAAATAAGAATCCCTACTGACACAGCTGTAGAGTTGAGTCCTCAGCTGAGTGTTCCAAGCCAAGTCCTTCACCACTCTCTCTGGGAAACCAGTGTTCTGTGTCCCTGCTCCAAGTAGCTCACACACACACACACACACACACACACACACACACACACACACACACACACACACACACACACACACACACACACACACACACATGCGCATGCACACACACACAGACATGGGAAAGGATGGCACAGATTTATCAGCTCTGCCCCCTCTGCCCAGACTATAAGGTAGATACTGTCACAGAACACTCCAAAGCCAAGTACTCTAAGGCTCTTACAAGTGTACCCAATTACACTGAGTAAAATAAATACTAATACAAATGGTAATGTTGACCAAACAGCAAGGCTTTCAGGTGCAGCTACAGTGTCACCAAATAAATATAAGCACTCTCAAAGGTGAAATATTCTCTAAAAGACCAGCCACAATGAAAAGTTTAAATATATATAATAATAAATAATAAAAATAACAAAAAAAATAAATGTCTATTTACAATAAATGCCAGAGTTTCAGTCATAGAAAATATTAAAAATAACACAGATGGATAGATTCACACAATGCAGGAAAAAACAATACTTAACTAATTATATTTTCCTGGCTGATTGAAAGAATTACTATTCCCTGGTAGGTTACTAAAGCAAGGCAAGATGAAGTCGGTGAGTGATCCTTTTTTGTCAGGTTTTAAAAGCAGACTCCTCTGAGACCCCTGTCTCATCTAGTATTAAAACATCATTCCAGTGCTGGATGACAGAATGACATCACATGCATCTGGTCATCTGACTCTGGTTCCCACACTATCCCTTTACTAGAAACTGAACCAGAATCTAGTACATATGTGTCATAACACACACATAGAGCTTTGCTAAGTTGTGTTATAGCATCTGGAAGGTATAAAAAAGATTTCAAAAACTTCCACCCTTTCAGGGTAACAATTAGTTCACCCCTAAGGACAATACAGTAGGATTCCTAGTCCTGGTTTTCACAGACATTTTTTCTCTGGCTGAAATCAGAAGTGTAAGATGCAATCTTTATGGCCTAAACCAAGTAATTTAATTTCATACTATTTTTCAACATTAGCTGGACTGAGATTAGCCTCTTCTCTTCCAGTACCCTCTATTACAATATATTAATTTCAACAATTACAATACAGTCTGACATACAGGTGTATTTATTTTCTGTCCAGCAGGACTCACTGTTGGTACATTTTTAAGACAAGCAGCTTTACCAATAAATTTTCAACATAGTCACCTGTACAAATCAGTTTGATTTGCAATTGACATATAATTCTTTACAAAACTCCAGCTAGCTGAGCTGGCATATGTTACACATGCACTACATTACTTTTCCTGGCATAGCCAGCAATACCTCACATCATCACACTGGTGAGTCACTTTTATGCCCTAAGGTTACATTCAAAGCAGCTTTGCCTATCCTTTAAAAGTATTGCTGCATCATATAGCCCAAACCAACCCTCACCCTCAGAAAAGGTATAGCTGACCAGAAGCAGTCATCATTCAGGCAACCATGAGGGTGCATTGTGCCCTCACCAGTACCATGGAAACAAAAGCATTTATAATGTCCCTATCCCCACCCTTGACTGAGTGGGACATAACAACATGCCTCACTGTGGAGAACTACAACACCGTCTTCATGTGAATGCAAGCATCTGGAGACCCACACTGAAGGCTACCACCAAATACTGCTGAGACTAATGCCTGACCCAGCCCATACATTTGCATAACTGCTCATTCTCCAAGAGATTGTGATTGTGTGTGAAATAGCCCTTGCCTCCAACAGTATTGTAAAGTTCGATAATGAATATTAGAAGTCTATTTTTTTGCAACCTATGTCAATGTAGCAATTGAAATCACAAAATCTCATTGTGGTATTCCTACTCTGAATGTCACTGAGTAACAGCTTTGGCATGCACCCAAATTACAGTATGTCTGCTTGGTGACAATTGTATATCCTATCTGGACTAGTGTTGGAAACAAGATGATGGTTAACCAATATAGGACAGCTGGTTTGAAAGAATAGGTCAGAAAATTAGACTGTTGAAGCCATGAAGGCTAACACTGTTGTATGGAGATCCCAGATTTATTTCTCTTGTCTTAAGTCATCTATAATATTGGTGCTTGTGACAAACTACTTATTCTGTTTTGATGTCTGTTGATATTCTTTTCCATAACTGGCTTTTCTAGTGATACTGCTTTGTTCTCTGTTGCCATTGTCCATGTTGCCATGCACACCTGTTTCTCTCACTTCATATTAAAAGATGAATATAATGTTCTTTGGAAGCAGGAGCGGCCTTAGGTCAACTGGTGCTCTAGGCAAAAGGGCTCCACGGCGCCCCCCCACCACACCACCCAGTGCCCCCATCCTGGTCTACCTACATCAAATAAATACTGGAAAAGCACCCCTGATAGGGCGGAACCTTAGGCAGCCGCCTAGTTGGCCTATGCCTAAGGCCAGCTATGTTTGGAAGATGACAACTACTGCAGAATGGAGAACATAGCTGTATTTTTCTGACATGCAAGGGTCTACTGTTAAAGAACTACACTAAATAATGCCAGCTCAGAAATTCATGGAAGATAGTGGAGCACAGGATTTAGAAACCTATAACAAAAATGCAAACAAACTACACTGTGTGGAGTAACAGGATACTTGCCTCCCCTCCCCCGAGCTCTTCAGCTCTTTCCTCAGTATAAAACTGTTAAGAGAAGCTTTCACCAAACATGCAGGAAGCAAAGAAAATTAGCTTTGCAGTTCAGTATTGTTACACTGTGACAAGTTCATCTGCTTCATTCCTACTACAAAACTGGAGCACTACTACTTGTGAAAAACAAGTCACAGTATCCTAGGTATCACAACTACTTTGTCATATGAAATAAAAAGCAGTGGGAGTCATGAGTGTATGTTATGCTCTACCCTCTGCATGGTGTTGTTCTCAACCTGTCTGATTTAACCATGGAACATGAACTTTTCTCCAGTTTTTTGCAGCCTTTGTGAAAAACACAGTGCCTGCTGATGGGATCCTTATTTGCTTGCTGAAGTCATGGTAACAGTTGTCTGCTGATGTTCAGCAGATCTCAGGTGATAAATGACTATAGTTACTTCTTGCCAAAAGCCACTGTATTTAATTCAGAAAAGCAAGGAATATCATATACAACTCAATTAGCTGAGGGGCTTACATGGTGAGTGTTACATAATCTGGTGAATAAACTCATGTAAACTGATTTACAATGAATGCAATCACTGTTCTCCATTTTGGCATTCTGCTATTATTAAAAAAAATGTTTCCTGAAGTTGCATACTTTTTTCCTGAACGGGAAAGGGAAAAACTGAGGACTATGCAGCATACATCTACTACATTAAAAGGTCATGAAGTAAAATGTCAGGATGAACCACAGTTTTGCTTACCCAATTATATAAAACAGCATTTTCATATTTATCTACTACTACAAAACATAAAAATATGGCCAACAACCAATAGTTATATACTTTAATACACACACACACACACACACACACACACACACACACACACACACACACACACACACACACACACTTCATAGGTTCTTAGGCATACCTATCAACTTCTTAGAGCACGAAATCTGCACAAAGCCAAAAATAATGGGGGACAAAGCCCCAACAATAGAGACACTTTTTAAATATTACTCTTGCAAACTTAGAACATTGATAGGTTAACAGGTTTTGCTTTAGCATGAATTTTCTGAAGGATAAGAACTCAGAAACTCAGCTGACTCCCATTATTTTCTGACTTCAGTCCTCAACGATCTGCCATTGATTTGCCAGAAAACCAGAAATGTATTAGAGACAGGTCAAAAATATGAGGCAAAAATCTGGACAGTTGAGAACATAGTTCATAGGTAAGAACTAGCTATTTGCCCTTGTGAGACATTTTAAGGCTTGATAATTTCCCTTTTGGTATCTGAGTTAAAGTGTTCCATTTGGTTTTAGTTTGGTATTAGCCATCCCATGGTCAATAATTATATATTACCCCTGGTGTGAGAATGATTAGGATCATACCACAAAGCACACCTCTCAACCTTAGCACAAATAATCTGGACAAAATTTAAAATAATAGGGGGACAACGGCCCCAAAACAGGGACAGATTTTAAATATTGCTGCTATAAACTTAGAACATTGCTAGAATAATAGTATTGTGTTAATATGCTTTATTCTTAAAGATATGAAGTCTGAAACTCAAATGTATGTCACCATTTAGTGACATCATTCCTTAGTGATTTGCCAGAAAGCTTCAAATTTTATGAGGTACAGACCACAAATATGAGGCAAGAATCTGGGTATTCTGAAAAAATCTGGACAGTTAAGACGTATGATAGAGAATTTGAGGGGACCCATGCACAGGATAAAGCATTTAGAAGCTGTCTGTGTTCATCAGGATTACAGGGACAGTCTTGGGGTAAGTTTTCTACTACCCGTCCATACATTCATGTTGCATTTGAATATGGGCAGGCAGAACCAGATCATGGTTAAATGGGAACCTATGCAGGGAAATGGACCAGCCATCCCCAAAGCCATTCCGGTATCCCATTACTTGTCTTTCTCTCCCCATTTTCCATAAACACTGCTCAAAACTGTCTGCATGCATGCATACTATTTTCTTCTTTACTTTTGAAATGAAGGCAGAGATAAGGATTTTATTTAAAAGTTTTAATTTAAATATCCTTTGTTGACCCGGTTAGTCCCAATAGGCGAATAACATGATTTCAGGAGAGATCCTTAGTGGCATTATTCTACTAGGGGAAATTTGGCTAGGGCATTGGTGAACTTCACCCTACACTTTTTGGTAGATTGGGAGGATGTAAAAGGTCACAGGGTTTTATTCACAATTTATTTAGCTATTCTACTATGACAGTCTTGGCCAAGTTGAGGAATACAGTGTGTACCCTTTTACCATCATTAATTGCTTTGGTGACCTTTTCAGAGAAGATCACAAATCCAAATTGATGTGTGACAATGTGTGGAGGTTTCCCTCAACTTTATTTATAATAAATTATTATAATAAATTATTATTATTATTATTATTATGAGATAATGTTTCCGTGGTTTTCCATATGAGACTGTTCAGACTTATGCATCTGTAATGGCCTGGGTCTGCAGAAAGTCCTTCCTTAAGAAGGTGAATGACTGTAGTTGTTCTACATTCACTTGGTACAAAACCTGCTTGGTGACTGAGGTTGAAAAGTGTTGTTAAGGGGTGGCTAAAAGGATTTTGTCAGGACTCATTGATGCAGTATTTATAGCTTTTGATAGGATTTCAAGACTTGGGGGAATTCAATAAAGCCTACATGGGTGGATTTTCCATGAAGTCATACTAGCTTGGATCTAACATGGAAACCACAGCTGTGTGATCCAGTAAATAGGGAAGAGGGGCGTGCACGAGCATGCAGACACAGACGTGTCTGTGGCATGCAAATCACTCATAAGCAGGTGAAATCCATGCAAATGAGGCTGTTTTGTGATCCAGGAAGCAAATAGGTATCTGTGCAGAACCCATGTTGGTGTCAGAAGTGTACATGGAAAATAACCGTGTACAGAAATGTAAAAATTGAACAGGAGCTGTAAAAGCCCAAGTAGAAGGTCAGAAATGTCATGGTAGGCACAGATATGTGCAAAACTATGCCCTGTGAGTCCAAAACCTAATGCAAAATAATATAAATTAATAGATTTTTAATACCCATATTACATTTGCAAGGCGCCCAACAACATGCAAACATGCTGTTATGCAAAAAAAAAAAATAAAATAAAAATGTTTAAAACTGAAAATAAGACATATGTGAGAATAATGCATTATACTGCCCTGCATGCAGTATGTACAATAGTAGATGTCAGTGGTTGCTAAGGAGGCAGGCCCTGGAACAGTGAAGTATCCAGGTTATGTGCAAGGATCTGTATGCAAATGAGTTGCGGTTACTGAATAGCAAAAATCAGCCACTGTGTCTGCAGATAAACCAGTGCAGCCCCATAACTGTGTTGGTGTCAGTAGAACAGGTAGCTGACAAAAAAGCGGGTGTGTCACTATAAGTGTAAGTGGATTGGAGCTCAGCAGTGCCTGTTTGCATGCTGCACAGCTCAGCTAAGCGGGGGGGTGTCTAGTGCTGCTAAACTTTGTTTAGCTGCAGGGCATGTGTGTTAGCTGGTTTAAGCTATGCTAAGAATGCCCATGCTTGGGGGTGTGTCCAGACTGATGAGCAGTGTGTGCACCAGTGCCACTTGTTTGCAAGCCATGTCACAATGCTTAGCAAGGAAGGCATTTAAAACAAAAAGGAAATAGCCTGGGAAGGCCAATCATGTCTAAATGACTGATAAGCCCTGTTCCACTAACACTGGGTCAGTCAAACCCCTCATTGATATAGCTGACAGATGGAATGCATCGTAGTCAGCCAATCACATAGGCTGCATCTGCAGCATACCACTATAAAGTATGCATACACACTACAATCTGATTAATCACCCATACTGTGCACCATTGGAGTACAGACATGGGAATTTTTACTGACAGAATGCTTGAGGATGCTGTTGCTCCACTACATCTGTATGTGCTTGAGGCTGACAATAGGCCTAGACTGAGAAGAAGGAGAGTGTTCAGGCCCAGGGTAACCTTCCTGGAGGTATATGAGCTGGGGATTGTAGAGTGCTACAGGGTAGATAGTGACATACTACAAGAACTCACCAAGCTTTGCCATCCTCAATTCAGACCCAGAGCCAACAGAGGGAAACCGATCTCGGTGGAAACAAAGGTAGGTGTAGCCCTTAGAATACTAGCTACAACTGGGGACATGATGGGGGTGTCACAGGCATCTGCATCCAGGGTACTCCACCAGTTCCTGGCTGCCATACAAACACATGCCAGTGACCACATTTATTTACCCTGCCCTACCTGAGGAGACGGCCAGCAGTATGCATCTCTTCCACCATGTAGGACACTACTGTGAGGTACTGGGTGCCATAGACTGCACTCATGTGCACATCAAAGCACCACCTGGTGAGGAGGATAGAGTCTACATCAACCACAAAGGGTATCACTCCATCAACTGCCAGGTCATGTGCAATACCCAGGGCATTATCATGAGTGCATGTGCTGGCAGCCCTGGCAGTTATCATGACTCCCATATCTGGCACACATCACAGCTGTACCAGATGTTTGCCAGGGGGGACATTCCATACGGCCATCTACTGGGGCATGCTGGCTATGCACTTGAACCATGGATGATGACACCCATCAAAAATGCACACACACACCTACAGAAGAATGCCATAATGAGGCACACACACAAATTAGGAACATCATAGAGCATGTGTTTGGTCTGCTCAAATCACGGTTCTGCTGCCTCAGCATATCTGGTGGAGCCCTGCAGTCATCTCCAGCCACTTATGCACAGATGTTCACAGTATGTGTCATGCTACACAATATGATCCTGTGAAAACAGCTGTGGCAGAATCGTCACAGGACAAACAGCCCCCCACCAGTGCCAAGGTCCCCATAGCCACAGGGGGACTTGGAAGAGGACCCCCCTGAGCCTGCCCCTGTAGGCAAATGTAGGCATGGCCAGCATGCCCTGGCCTTGGCAAAGAGGCAATGCATAGCACATGCACTGACAACCTATGGTCCTAGGGACTGACACCTCATTTTGACTCACATACATAGTAAAAAGGATGCCAGCCACACCACACAACCTGTACCTTACCATGTATTGGCTGTGTACTGTGTGCATCAGCCAGATTCAGCCCTGAAGCACTGTTATCTCAACTGCTGGAGTCATAAGGTAAATCACTCTTCTTTACAACAAATGTATAGGGTACTAGACTATGGTAGCATATGTATGGACCTGCTGCATGTATGCAAGGGAATAGAGTGGGCTACTGGGCTACCTGCAGAGAACTAACAACTATGTGGGACAACAGGTACTCTCTGTCCAATACTGGCTGCCCCATAATATGCAGTAGGCCACAAGGCAGTAAAACCCACTGCACTATGTGAGGGAAATGCCAAACAGTGGGGCCATAGGACAGACGCATTACTGTCAATGCTAGAGTCCCCTACCCCCAACACAGCCATGTCACATACAACTGCATAAACAGTATGTTAGCAAGATCATAGCAGCAGACCACATAGTCCCAGGGATGTCCCAAACAACCTGGCAATATGTCCCATTTCCTCAATGCGCAGGAGTCAAAGTTATGTATGTCTGCTGTTGATAGTGTCAGGAATTAAACTTCATTTTCTGGTGACTAGTGTGTCTTAGTGGGCTAAGTACCTTAGCATGGTAAATGGTGTTCATGTTTTGAAGCTAGCTGCACCTACAATTTTGCATGTGAGGTACTCCTATGGTAGGAGTCCCACAGACTTATACGATATGTCACTATTTGTTACTGCAAGAAAGCTGGACAATGCCAGAGAGAATGGAGGGACAGGGGGCCACAGCTATGGACATTACACATGTGCTGAGTAACCTAGAAGGTGGATAGTATTATAACAGCAGGTTGTAACACATCAGAGTAGCAGCAGGATGTACAGGCCATCACATAACTTTGTCAGTACCTACAAGTCAGTGGACACCATGTAGTTGTAAATTACCAAAACAACACAACTGTCTGAGGAGCAGAGCAGACATGTAGGGTGGAATACTGGACATCATGTGAAACATGTACAGCCAGAGGTGAGACGTCTGTAACCCTGTGTGAGGTGTTACAGCATGTACCCCAGTCACAGCATAACTAAAACTACTTAGAGCAGGAAATGTGGACAAAGCCATGAACAGGAGTGGGACAAAGGCCCACATATATGAAAAGGATCAACTAGTGGCCACACAAGTGTAGACAGTGCAGAGAATAACAGGTCATCCAGTAGCATGGGTTCCCTGCTGTGGATGGAGTTAGTAAATCAACTGTCTATCATCATTTCCTAACATCAAGCTATGATTTTCCACTGATGTACCAGAAAATCACAATGCTATGTAAAACGTATCAGGCATATGATGCAAAACCCTGTACAGTTGATTACAATCTGTACACACCCCAGCTATGACTTAGATATTATGTGCCGCATACAGCCTGGGAATCCCTTGGACATAATATCAGGGAGGTGCTGGACTGTTGAATCTGGTGCAGCAGCTATTTGGGTGTAGCACACAAAATCCTGGACTGGAGTACAGGTAGGTCTGGCCTGGTGTTACCTTGTAAGTACTGACAGTCAGACTGGGCATGCTGCTACACTTAACTAATTTCAGCTGTCTGATGGCTCATATGTGTAAAGAACTGAGATGTGAATATATCACTGTGCATACAGATGGGTATGTATATGTATCTGTTTCTCCCTATCCCCCTCAGACATGATTACCCTTATCTATCAGTATGTGGTGCACACGCACACACACATACACACACACACACACACACATATATATATATATATATATATATATATATATATATATATATATATATATATATATATGGATTTGTATCACTTCACTGAAAGACCATTTCACTGACACCCAAGGCAAGTCAAAGGTATAGGTCCTTTTCCTCACTGCAGTGTGACCATGCCATCCTGAGCTGCTGTACTGCCAGCAAGTCTCCACAGTGCAGCCACTCAGATATGTCTGGCAGAAACACACAAAGTTCTGAGAGACACCTGTCAGTCTGCAACAACACCGCCAATATAACATCATGCAACAATGGTACAAACACTTTGATGTATACTCATGATGCACCCCAGCATGCAGCACCTGTCATGGCATAACACAACTGCACTACATGTCATGTGCTGTAATATAGACACCCTGTGCATCAGACACATATTTGCATGTCTCTGCATCAATGGTATGGATGGCAGGGATGTGGTACAGTATCATCACATGCACAGGGTGTGGTCTGGGGGTGACAGAGGCCTAGGCTGTGTTAAACAGTTGACATCATGTGTGTAAATCAAGAAGGGGTGCTGGTCAGCTGGGCCATGGAGAGGTGCCATGTGCATCTGTTGGTGACCTGAAGGTGACAGTGACATATGAATGTCTGCATGTACACAGTCAAGCCATGTGCTAGCTCTACACATAGGTATGGTGGACAGCTGTGGACCGTACATGACAGAATGGACAGTTTACCATCTCTGGCCACAAACACTGGAGATGGCTGTGCCAGGAGTGGCACTGGCACCACCGTGCCCAGGGTCAGATGCGGTACTAGTCTCTGACAGTGACTGGTGTCTGCTGGGTACATGTTCCTCACAAGACTGCTCTGGACCATGTGCCTATGGCCTGCCACATCATGGTGTGGACAGCATCCTCCCTTCTGTAGTGCCAGAGGTACTGCTACTATGGGAGCTCGAGTGTGCATGGCCATGTGGACTCTCAGCAGATGTTGTTGCTGACCTATGGCCATGTTTCTGACTCTCTTCTCCCACCACATGTTCTAGCACAGACAATGTGCAGTCAAGGACTGACAGTGTCTCACCCCACTGTCCGTCCACTACATCAGTGAAATGATGCATGGCACCACCAATGTGGTGGAGGGAGTCAAGGATGTCAGACAATGATGCATCCATGATCCTGAACATCCATCTGGGGTTGCATTCAGAACATGCCTGTGCCTCCATGATGGACCAAAACATGCGTCAGGTGATATGACACCTGTGACAGGTGGTGGATGGGCAGCAGTCCTCCTTCAAGCACCCCTATAGATCTGCCTGTGTGGGACTTCACTAGCTCTCTGGCTATGGCCAGTGTCTGCACTCACTGATGCCATTGTCACCACACTCTCCTGTTCGATGCAGCCACACTCTGACTGTACAATATCTGTGGCTGCAGGGCACTAGGTATGTGTGGGCATACTGACTGTGTGTGGGACAAAAGGGGAGGAAGTGGGACATGGGACAGATTCAGCCCCCAATGACCCCACCTGTGCCTCACTATGGCCACCATTATCATCAGAGTCTGATGAGACACCAATATCAGGTTATGAGGGGGACAGACAACAAACCCATGGTCACCTGTGAGAAGGAAGACCTATGAACCTATATGCTATGAAATAGACCTCCCATACATGTCAAACAGAGCACCTCACTGGCCCTCTTCAAGAGAAATCTTGATGAGTGGATGGGAAATAAAAAATTCACCCCAGGGATCACTCCAGTGGCTCTACTCGACAGAGGCACAGGGAACTAAGGTTGGGTAGCATGATGCCAGGGTAATCCTATGGGCTAGGCTTGTAAAAGCTCCAGGGCCATTAGCCTAGTGCAAACCCATGAGCCTATAAGTACATTACTACCTGCACTATTACATATGGTGATACACACACACACACACACACACACACACACACACACACACACACACACACACACACACACACACACACACACACACACAAGATGCCACAACTGCAGTACACATTCCACATCTTATTTCTGATCCTATGCACAACACACATGCAGATTACAATATGCACACACAAGACAGGCCAAGTAAACCACATGCACTGCAGCTACGTTTAGTTAACATTGCTACTAGTATACACCTGTACGATTAGTGATATGTCAGTGTACGGGATAGACCTACACCTAAAACACAGTGCACCTGTCTTCAGCATACTATTGCCCGCTGCATAGCAGACTGCATGGACCTTCACAAAAATAAGTGCAAATATGTTACAGATCCTACACATACACTACTGTGATTACCGATACAATGCACTGCAGTTAAACCCTCAGAGACTGAACATACAAGTAGTGTACTCTGGCTAAGCATATCAACTGTGTATACAGGAAAATGCCAGCCCTTAACATTTTTTGGGTATATATGAGGCATACAAAATCATTATCACACTCACTGCGAACAAGACATTGGAGTCCAGCCACAAGTGATGGACGTATGGAAAGGTGAGGAAGAGGTATTGTTAGCAATAACAAATGTGGCATTGTTACAGGATAATATGTGCATATACCTACATGTATAGTAGGTACTGTGATACTGCCTACATTGCTGATATTCTGAGTATGTATGCACAGGCAAGCATTACAAATTACCACCCCCAATGCAGATTGACCTGACATCCGTGTACTGGTATGCAGAGGCTGCCACAATGACTGATACAGTACAACAGTGATGAACACAGGAAGCTTACCTGGATGCTTCTCTGCTGTGGAGGCTTTGGCATCCACCTCCACGATGTATGGGGTGATGGATGCTTGGGAGCTGGTGGTTGAGCCCAGGTTCAACAGGAATTCCTCTGTGGCTGAGAGGGATTCTACTGCTGTAGGACCCCACCAGCAGGAGCATGGTCCTTAGCCACAAGAGTGGCCCTTTGCTGTGGAGCATTTACAATGTCTGTTGCCCTGTGATGGACCTCCTCATAGCTTCTGTCCCATAGCCCTATGCGGTTCACTGTTGTGACAAAGTCAGTCCACATTGCAGAACATTGCTCACGATTGTGGCGATTCCTGGAGAGCAGATTGGTGTGATGCATTCTTAGGCCATCTAAGATCACATTTTCCGCAGCTGTAAATGGTGGGTGCCTCCATCTATGCATCCATTCTGAAAGACAAGAATAGGGGAATACATTACAGGACCACATATTGTTGCTCTCCACTATGTACACACCCACATCCAAATTCGCCTGCACTTTGCACTGCTACCTCCCATATCATACTCTGCCATCTATCAACACAGTCTGTATGTGGCTATCAGCAACATAGTAGCAATACTGGTTATGTCCCTTTGTGCCATGATGGAGTGTGCTGTATGTCTACACTCACATCAATGCTATCTACTGTGTTGTGTCCCCTATGGTTGACATCCCAGTACCATGTCAGACAGCCACTGTTTGACAAATAGACTTGTGTTATTACGAGTATATGGGAATAGTCCAGCAACAGCATTGTGCCACAATGATAGACAGAAATGCAAATGTGCTGTAGGGCATCTTCCCTGTAGGTGTCCTACTTCTCCAGTACACAGAAATATGCAGAATGTGTACAGGTGCCTGATATATGTGGCCCCTTTATCAGAAACATGTGGATATCTGGCAAACAGTTGGACAATAATTGTTGGTTATTCTTAGACTGTGGAGAATCTGGCTGTCACATGCCAGAACCCTCAAAAAACAATTTATACTACATTAATATGTGTTACTGTATTCATACCCGTACAATGTATTATCATTATGTACACTCTTTTGCTGAGGTTGGGTCTGTGTTCCCCCACTACTAATGGCTATGACCTGCAGTCCTGCTGTACAGGGTTGCCAGGGAATTATTGATAAACTTACCAAACTAGGCATCGACCCCTATATCACTAGGTGGTTTGCAAATTGGCTCACAGGTAGAACACACAGTGTGAAAGTAGCAGACTTCAAGTCAGACTGATGACCAGTCATGAGTGGAGTCCCACAGGGATCTGTCCTGGGTCCTCTCCTGTTTGGCATTTACTTCTCAGAAGTCCAGGCCAACAGAAAGGGACTCTGGCTGAGCAAGTTTGCAGACGACTGCAAGCTGGGAGCCATTATTAACTCTCCAAGTGATGTAGATATCCTACAGAAAGGCCTCACAAAGACCAATGACTGGTGTCAAAACCATGACCTTAAGCTTAACGCCAAAAAATGCGTGCACTTGAAACTCTCCTTAGCATGGAGAACATCGATATCTGTGCAGTAACAGAAACCTGGTTCAAGGCTCCCGAGAGCACCCCAGCACTACCAGGTTATACCTCATACCGTGCACTTGAGAGACATGTATTGTGCATAGTACAGAGAGTTTATGACCATCATGCCCTCCTTGGCAGGCATGGGATTAGGCTATCAGCAGACATTCAGAAACACAACAGGCATACAGCCATACCAAGGTTATACATTTTTATTTATTGTATTAACTTTTATTAGTATTGTACTTGTTCTCTTTATTTTCTGACATCTTATCACATTGCTGAGCAATCTTGTTAACACTCTGGTACATCTGAACACAGAAATTATTAACCCATTCTAACGGCAACTACAGCCATTTATTTACCTGTAATTCCTGTGGAGAGAACATCTGTTAACAATACATAACTGCTTCAATAATATTTAGTAGTACTTGTCCCTGGATTCTAACTCTGGTCTGTGTATGACAAAATGTACATCACACCTATAACTTATCAAACTGAGCTACTGAGCCACTGCTGCATACCTCATTGACTGATATGTGCCTAGAGCTCACCTGGTAACAAAATATGACCTGGTAATAGAGGCAGAATGGTATACAAGACTGCAGTGACACTTAAACACACATGCATGAGATCCCTGGATGACAGAGGTTGTAGGTGAATTGTGAATGCAGATGTAGACAATAAACCCCTAGTGGGTGGGAATATCTGTGTACAAACCATATTGGAGTGCTGGGTTGGCTACCTGACCCATATACAGATGCAGATAGTATATTTGCAGTCTACAGCTATTACAGTTTCATACGTGCCTGCAGCAGTGTACCTAAGAGCAGGAATGCATATAGCTGAAATGCAATGGTTAACACAAGACAATCCTGACATACACAATATACCCTGGGAATTCCTATTATTTTGGCAGATCTTAGTGCAGAACAAATATCATAATGCATTATATCTTGTAGTACAGCTCCACATTTACATTTTAGCAGAACACTTTTTATTAGCTAACCTTCAGTCACTTACTGGTATTGTTTGCATTTGCACATCACAGCAGATGTAATATTCGATTTCATGATCAACAGCCCAAAATACACACATATTGCACAACACAGCTTTATTAGAGGTGACTTCATAGCTGACCTTAGGCATAAGTCAACTAGGCTGCCGCCTAGGGCACCGCTCTAGCAGGGGTGCTTTTCCAGTAATCTGGTTGGAGTAGGTAGACCAGGATGGGGGGACAGGGTGGTGTTAGGGAGGGCACTGTGGAGACCTTTTGCCTAGGGCACCAGTTGACCAATGGCCGGTCCTGGGTGACTTCATGGCAGTGATTGCTATATATTTCCAGTCTTTATTCAAGAACAGTTCATATTATGCAATACAGCTGTAATTCCACACATAATGCAGTAGACACTTTTATTTCATTCACATTATTAATGCAGTTGAAAGTTTATTCCCGTACCATTAGTAATGCAGTAGAAGCTTTATTTCCTTAACGTTATTAATGCAGTAGAAACTTTATTTCCTTAACATTATTACTGCACTAGAAACTTTTTATTTCCATAACATTATTAGGTTTCATCCTTTCATCTTTATTGAACTGTACCTGGCATTACTCACTTATTTCAGTCCAGGTCTATGACCACATTCATTGCAGTACAATCAAATCTGAATATACCTAGTGGCAGTTACTAATTTACTCCTTCTTGTTTATCTGAATATAGATTGCAAGTTACAACTGTACTCACCACACTCACAGCGCAACCAGGCCAGTCACTCTGCATGGGCCTGTAGGTTGCGAGCTCTCTCCTCATCAGCTATGGGGAGAGAAATACAGTGTTATGCATAACTATCACACATTTAGAGTAGGTTTTGGTAAAACAATGATAATAATACTTACAAATTTGTGGGGCATTTCTGTCTCCAGCATCTTGGACCCAGGTGGCCAAGACATCCCCCTTACAATGCTTCAGGTTATCATAATGATGACGCACCTGCTCACCTGTGTGAGGGATATCAATTGCACTGGTGAGATCATGTGCCAGCCAGTCCCAGGCCTCTGCTTTGTACTCCAATCCCTGGAAATAGCTCTGAGTAGCCGAATGTCATGGTCTTTAACAAGGAGTCCAACCATGAACCTGGAATCCAGAATGCCCCAATGCTGCGCCCAGAAGTATATACACTTTCCAACCCCTGCCATAGTCTCTGCCAAGATCAAACTCCAACAGGTTATGGCTGTATTTCCACCTGTTGTACTTAAGCCTGTTGTTATGCCCTTTACCGCCATTGGGCAATTTTTAAAAATGCGGCACTTCGCTTAACACAGGGCAAACCCACTGAGCTCAGCTGACTGGTGCTTAAACTGGCAATGCGTAGCAATGCTTAGTGTGCAAACAAGCTTAGCTGGGCTGGGCAATGCTGAAACGGGCATTGCTAACCATTTAGCAATGCGCAAACCAGTCAAGCACTGCTAGAACATTCCTAGTTTAAGCAGTGCTTGCCAAGGCTTAGCTCTGCTTAACAGAGGTTAGCTGAGCACAGCAACACAGGATTTAAAATTTATTGTCAGAATTTATATTTGCAAAATAAATGCTGCATAATCTGTCTGTGTTTTCAAAGTCTGCACCTACTGCACACAGGGCTGTCACTCTAACCATTTGGCTACGTGGACATGTAGAATGCTGCTATACTTTTGCATATACTTCTCCACTATGTTTAAGCACTGCTAAGCGCCGCACCATGCCACGCAAACCCAGTCAGCTATGCCTAAACTTGACCTTTGCATTCATAGTTAAATGCATCCGGTTTCTATTTTTAGATGTCTTGCACATGCCCATTGCTGCACACCATGCCGTACAAATACACAAAAATGTAAACTTTATATATATATATATATATATATATATATATATACATATATATATATATATATATATATATATATACCTACATTAATATTTGGCACATTGATAGTGCAGGGGGTGTGTACCCAGTGACACACTCCCTACACTGATTCAGTAATTGTGTTACATGGCTCTCCCTCAGTAACATACCTTCATTAATATGCATGGCACGCTACCGAGGGGGTTCCACATACATGGCCACGTTACCTCCCGTAGGAGGCTTTACACTATGCTTACATGGATTTTGTTAAATTCCCAGGCTGATTTTGTGTGATAACTGGAAGTGGGTTGGATCTAGGCATATTTGGTGAGACAGCCGGAGGGAAGAGATGGGTTAAGTTTGATCTGAATTTATTAGCCAGTGAGTTAGCTATATATTTAGCCTTTGTTTAGGCAACATAGGTTCATAGGTTTATAGATTAGTACTAAGCTAACTGCCCTTGCGAGCTATTTTAAGCCTAGCCAATTATCCCTTGTGAGATTCAAACCCTGCACCTTGTGTTTGTAAGGCAAACACCTTAACCATTAGGCCACCCTCCCAACATCAATCAGCTCACCACATTGCTGTATTGTGTTTCTGAGATTTTCAAAAAGACCTTGGGATTGATTTTGGCTTGGGTGAATATTATAGCTTCAGACTTGGCTTTGGTGGATTTTATTAAGCTACTGAGTTGTTTGTTTATTTCAGTGATGAGGGCTGTATCATTCTCAGAATTATTCCTCTTAGCTTTGGTCAAAATTCTCTTCCTTTTATGAAAAACCTTTTGATATTATGGTTCCTCCATGCAGTTTTCTTTCTGGGATTTACTCTGTGCGTTTTCCTTCAGTGTACACCTGTATCTATGTATCTTTTTACATATTGCTGTAGTGTGGTGGTGTAATTTTCTGTATATTCATTGGGGCTAACTAGGTTTGATGGTGATTTGAAGCTTGCTAATGTACTACCAGGTAGTATGTCTTGGAGAAATTGCTAAATATGCCTTGAATGGAAGGAGACTCTGGTTTCAATTTTATTTTGAAGGAGATGGCTTTATGATCAGAACTATCAAGTGATGAAGATACATAAGGGATGGTGCAAGATGCCCCCACATGTTGTCCCCCAGTGGCTACACTGACTATTTATTCCATGGCATTTATACTACAAAAGTTCTGGAATTTCTGTGGTTATACAATAATGGTGTAGGCTTTCCAGTCTGTAGCTGGATAGTTTAGATCACCTTAGAAAATGGTATTGGGTTTAATATTGTTTAGAAGGGAATAAAAAAGAAAAAAAGAAGTTCACAACAAATAAGGAAGAAAACAAAACTGATAAATGCCTGTAAAGTAAAGAGAGTACATACTAAAACGGACATTGGTTTGTTATGTAACAGATTACATGGAATGATAACATTTTTCTATCAGAAAATCTTCAGTCTACAGAAAAAGGCAGCATTTTCTCCAAAAGAGAAGGTAGAAAAAAAAGGCAAGGGGTAGGTGAAAAGGAAGAAATCCAAATTGAACACAAAAAGACTGAAGAACATTGTTGTAAGAAAAATGATGAGAAAGACAGATGTTGACAACATGGCTCAAGTTGTGAATGTACAAAGCCAGTTGGATGAGAATTGTATGCTTGTAAATGTAATACACGACAAAAACATTGGGATTAATAAGAATGATGGTGATAAAATTATTCCTTTGTAACAATTGATAGAGCAGATATTACTGAATACTTACATTTGCAGTGAAGATAATGAGCATCGGATAGTGTTAAGCATGCCAGAAGGAAAATAGAGGTTGTGAGACAAGCCTAAAAATGCCTTATTGTAAAGAACTACGGATCTGTTTTTATTCATGTCAGTACAAATTATCTCATCTGCAAGGACTGTTTGACTGTTAGAAGAAATGTACAGCCCTCTTAGATAGCATAGCTTGTACTGATGTTAGGATGTATTTTTCACAAGTCACATATAGAAAGGGGAGTCAGGTCACCACGAATGAAAAGATTTTTGGGATAGATACCTACATGAAAAAATGTCCATTTTTAAAAAATGGAAATGTGTGGAGCAGGTGAGCCTAATTTTGGGTACAGGTGTTCAGACAGGATAGAATACATTTGTCAAGACCAATGAAGAGAATTCTAGCAGCAGATATTTTACAGTATTTAACAAACACAAGGCAAGATTTTCACCAGGTCAAAAATTTAACATTTCACAGATAGCAACATTTGATACATCTGTGATGGTTGTTAATGCTAGGAGCATTAATAATACATTTTATATTGGAAAATTTGCTACTTTTCCACAAGACTGATGTTGTTATTGCTTAGGAAACATGGTTAAAGAATGACTGGAAACCAGTTCTGTCAAGGTATAAATGTTTTTACTGTAACAGACATGTTAACAAAAAATCAGGTGGAGGTGTTATGATGGGAATTAAAGATAGTTATGAGACCTGGGGTTGTTATATGTTCAGTGATAACAACAATACTATAGAGTGTGTAACTGTGGCAATAAAGACAACCCTTGAACATATAAAAATTGTTGGAGTGTATAGACCACCAAAGTCAAGTGCTGATGACCCAGAGGAAGTCATATTTCTTGCATGAAACACAAGAGGGAAGAATAATAGTGGTTGGGGACTTAAAATTTACCAAAAGTAGACTCAAATAATATTGATTCAACAACATTAGTACAACATTAGTACAGAAATTATTCACAACAGTATGTTCAGGAACAATTGCTTCATATTGTAAAAAAAAATAATCCTGCCAGGGAACTGAACATACTAGACATTGTTTGTGTTCCTAAAGAAATTAATGTTACTTCAAGTCAAGTTTTACCACCATTGATGTGTAATGATCACAGGGTTATAAAGGTTAGTTTGTTGCTAGATAATTCTGCCAAATTGAAATCAAAACTAATGCATAAAAGATTAATTGCATATTTTCTAAAACTAATTGGAGTAATGCATTCAGTGGAAAAACTTCAGAATGAATGTGGAATGATCTAAAAAAGAACTTGTTTGAATGCAAAAAAATAAATAAAAAAATGCTTAGCATCAGGATCTAGGCATGCAATGTCAAGAGGATATATTTCCATAAGAACAAGATACTTGATTAAGGTGAGAGATAAAAATATAAAAATGGAAAAGAGGTTGACCTACAACTTTGAAAACTGAAATAAACAAGCTTGACAAACAAATTAAGCATAGTCTGTCAAGATCAAGAAAATTTTGAACAACATTTATATTATGATATTGATCATAATAAGAAACCATTTTATAGATATATATGATGAAGAAGGAGTAAAGACATAAAAATCGATAAACTGTGTGTCGAGTCTAAAAGTTATTCTCAGACACAACAGATTGAAGATATATTTACAAAATGTTATGAAAAACAGTTTGTCACCCCAAAGGGGGTTATAAGTTGTTCAAGTGACATCCAGATAACCTCAGATATTAAAATAAATTTAGATTATATTGAAAAAGAATTATGCAAACTGGATCCAAACAAAGCACAGGGAGGAGATGGAATTAGTAATAATGACCCAAGAACACTTCAGCAAGAACTTATATAATACCATTATATCTTCTATTTACTAGGTTGCATAAATATGGGTAGATTCCTCAAGATTGGAGACATGTGCTTATTAAACCTGTCTTTGAGGCAAAGGGGAGTAGGACAAACCCGGAGTCATATACATCCTCAAGTCTACTTTCATGTTGTGGAAAAATTTAAGAGGAGGTAATATTGGATAAGTTATTGTAGGACTGGAAAGGTTCGGACTTGAAATCATATATCAGCATGCATATGTTGAAAATAAATCTATTACCACCTGTAACACAATGTTCTATAACAATATAATAACATCTGTGAATGAAAAAATTATGCTGTGATGTAATTTATATTATTTAACTTTAGCATTTGACAGGGTCATACACAAAACACTGATCAATAAATTAGAACAACTAGGTATTGATTTCTTCTTCATAAGATGGATAGTTGTATGGCTTACACATAAGATGTGGCAAGTATCATGCAGCAATTGGACAGGTGAAATTCTTGGTTACATTCAGGGTGTCCTACAGGGTTCTAACCTAGGCCTTTACTTGTTTAGACTGTATCTTTCAGACTTATTTTTTTTTCATCTGAGGTGTTCTACAGTCTGTATGAAGATGACCTGAAATTGTGTAAACTGATTACATGTGTTACAGATAGGGCATATCTGCAAAAAACTTGACTAAATTGACCATTTGGGCACAGGAGAATCATATGCTGATAAATACATCAAAAACTAAGCATGTGAGATTTGGGAGACATAAATTGAAAGGTGAATATTTAATATAACAGTACAGATGATTAAAACATTAGATTTATTTAAGGACCTGAGTATATGGGTAGATACAGCTTTGAGTTTTTCTAATCATATCAACTAATTGGTTAATGATAGCTATAGAACTACAGATTGTACAAAATATTTATAAAGTCTAGGAAATCAGAAATGATGAAGATGTTGTTAACTGCATTAGACCCACACTTAAGTATGGAATAACAATATGGAAGCCTTATAAGAAAATATGCATAATTAAACTGAAAAGAGTGCAGTGGGTTATACAAAGGTATCCACAGATGTGCAAATGTAAGTTATTATGAAAGACTAAAATATCTGAACTTGTACAGTGTTTCTTATAGATATTAAAGAGGAGATCTTGTTCAGTTATGTAGGGAAATTAGAAACAACTACCTCAGCTAATGTTTGGGATTATCAAAAAGTAGTAGAGAATCATTAGACAACATATGTAGAAGATTCTATAGGAATGAGAAGTGTACTAATTGGTTCACTGACAGAGCAGTGGATGCATGGAACAGGGCACCAAATTACTTTAAAGCAAGTACTAGTTTAGATAATTTAAAGAACAGCCTGGACACTTATTATGGGAACAACTGTTCTGGTGTATTGGCAGGCTCGAATGACATTAATTTCCATGCTTAAAATATTTGTATGTATGTATTGTAAGCTAAGTGCAGTCTATGTACCAGATTAGGCAGAAATTTACCAATAACACTGCTTATGGGAAAAAGCAGTAATACATTTCTAAATGAGGCTCAGTTCCTGCAGTAGTAGTAGTTCACACTTCTGTCATCATTGCAAATGAAATTACAAGACCCAGTTCAAAATACAAACAGCTAATTTTTACAAAGAACTGTGTTTATGGTGATAGATGTGCAGTATAATGTACAAATAATGCTCAGAATGTGCAGTAATTCACAAATTTCCCACCAATTGCAAATGAAGCTACAAGACTTAAGGTCCCAGGAGAAGTTAAACAGGAGGAAACAGATGACTTTTTTTGGTAAAACATGGAAAAGTTAGAAAAGTACAAAAACGGTATTACCAGACAGATCACTATAAGTGCACCGGAAATATTCAAGCAGAATTGAAATAAAAGCTTTTTTTCATTCCCTTTTTGATGAAAATATTGTTTCTCAAAGTTCAGGGGTTTCCACACTTTGCTATCTCTCAATCTCTCTCCCTGTCTCTCTCTCTCTCTCTCTCTCTCTCTCTCACACACACACACACACACTTCAGTTTTTGACATCCAGGATTGTGCCCCCTCACACACATTTCAGTTTTTAACATCCAGGATTGTGACACCCCCCAACACACACACATATACACACTTCAGTTTCAACTGCCAGGATAGTACAAGAAGGAAAACTAATGCTCAGTAAAGGTCTATGTCTCCCTTCACCCCCCCCAAAAAAAAATAAATAAACACAGGTGACAGAGGTCAGCTTTATGTTTCCATGAGTGTTTTATACAATCTTTTTGTAGCATTTGTGTTTTTATGATATTTGATTAAGAAATTTATAGCAACTTGATGTTGAGACAAAGTTAAATGTGCACAATATTTGCAATGCAAATTTGTAGAAAGTTTCACTCCAGCAGTTTACACACATTCTTAATTTCCTGAGCATCTTCTAAAAAATTAGTTTACAGAACATATGTAAAACAAATGTAAACATCTTTTGAACACTAAATGCTATTTAGAAGTTGCAAACAGCAATCAATTCAGCAAAATATCTTTACAATTATAAGAGTCAGTTTATTCACAGCTTTTACATTAATAATGCCATATAATTTAATGCACCGAAATCCTGATCGATATTTTCTCTAAAGTTTCACAAAAAAATCATGCACTGAAAACTGCACAGCCTAGATATTCAGTGTCAGAAGTATTTTTGTTAAGGAGTATGGATTTTTACATTATGGCAATACATTCCTTTCTGTGGGCTTATTTACTGAAATTATTACAGAATATGAAATATATGCAAACTTTTGTAATTAGCATTGATAATATTCAATATATTTTAAGTTGTTTATAGTACAAGTATCAACCAGAATATTCTCCAGTATTATCTAAGGTTTCTCTTGATATTATGCTACAATTTGTAAGACATTGGGTTTGGAAATATTAATTTTTGTATGGAAGTACTTTATATATGCATAAATACTTGCAAACATTTAGCAGTATCGCAGACATATTGCATTATTATTTTTTTTACTCAAATAGTTTTTATTTTAAACATATAACATAATGAATACTTGTTTACATTGTAAATAAATTATTAACTATATGCATTATTTACATTTAGCCTGACACAAGTAGACTAAGACAGCAACAAGTTTAAGATATAGATAACAAACCATAGTATAAAATAAATGACTTATCAGAAAAAGACTGATTCCAATTGCAAAGTGTCCATCAATGACAACATTTTCCTCCATGGATTATTGACTAATGGCTTAGGATAAGTTCTTAGCACTTTGATTTTAATCTCCATTAGTGCTGTCTCCTTCAGTAAACATAGAAAATCCTCCATGGTGGGGCGCTGTGTTGGAATTCCATTTTCTAGTTATGCATTTCCTAGCTATTGCTAATATTGTCCATAATAAATACAGATCTTTTTATTCGTATGAGGACCTTCATTTACATTCAGTAAGATTAAAGTTTTAGTCAGAACAAATTAATCTGTATATATTGCTTTCAGGAAATTATTAATTTCATTCCAATATGTTTTAATATCAATACAGTCATAAAAATATGAGACCAATCTGCTATAGATGAACTTTGACATCTCCAACATAGCCCATTACTAGAAGCATTGACTTTTGAAATTTATCAGGAATTAGAAAGTATCTATGCAGATATTTCCAATTAAATACTCTCCAATATTGTAAGATGTTAGCTTAACTGAGACTAATATATTTGTTCTGTTTTCTGATGATAAAGATAACAATAGACCTTTGGTTAAATATTGCCAATATGATGTTTTAGGAACTATTTTATAAGCTATTACTTTATATAAGTATGAAAGTTCATTCTTTATATTAGCATTACTGTATATAATTCCAAATAGCCAATTTATATATCCTTAGAGTATGTTAAAACACTCTGTAGTAATAACCAATCATGAGAAGTTAATCTATGAGTTGAAGATAAATATTGTGCAGCCAAGACTTGTTGATTTTTTTATACAATGCTGCCAATATATAACATTTTTATGTTCCCTGGAAGTAAAAAATCTCTCTAAGCACCCTATCAGAGAAGGTCTGTGTGATACTGAATGGAATTAAATATATAAACCAAAGGTTTGTGTCCATGTTCATATTAATAAACTTCTTGAAAACATCAAAGAGATGGTTAATTAGATTTAACTTGGTGGTTTTTGCTGTATTATATTGTAAGTTTATGCTCAAAAATAATTTATTATCTCTATATGTAACTAAGGGATTTTTTGACAAGGTATTTTTTATTTATTATTATGATTGAATGCATCAGTTTCCAATTAGATGAGTAATTGGGATTTATCTAATCTATCACAGTTTTAAGTATGGAAGCTCTTATGTAAGATTTTATATCTGGAAAATGTAGCCGCCCTTGCTCCCATTGTCTAATATGATGTGAAAATGCAACTCTATTTCTTTTAGGATACCATAGGAATCTTAATAAGATTGAAGTTATTTCCTTGAGAAATCGTTTCTCAGGTAATAGCAAAACAGCCTGGGCTACATACAATATTTTGGGAAGTAACACAATTTTTATCAGTTGTAATCTGTCCTCAAACATTATAAACATATTATTCCACTTATTCACCAGTGCTTTGATTATGTGAATCATTTTATTATAATTAACTTTTAGTATCTCTTTCATATTTTTGCACAAGACAACCCCCAAATAATTTAAAGTGATGGCTTAATTGCCGATAATGTGATTCTCAACCACTTGTACTTCCTGTTTTTTTGTCTGAAAAGAATTTTGATTTTGACTTATTAAAGTGAAGACCAGAGAGCCTTTGGAAGTTTCCTATTAATGAATCTACTTCATCTAACACTTCTTTTGAATTAGATAAGGTAAGAGGCACATCATCAGCAAACAACATTATTTTAGAGCTATATTGGTCATATATATCTATACATTTTATCTTTGGGTTGTTGCATATTAAAATATCCAGTATCTCTATGGTTAATTCAAACAAAATAGGTGACACGGGGCAACCTTTTTAGTGCCTTTGGTTATCTGAATTGCTTCAGAAGTAAAGGGTCTTATTTATAAGTGTGATAAAGGAGAGGGGAAAGTCAAACAATTTTAGAATTTTAACTAACTAAGTAAGTACAGTTTAAAGAATCAAAGGCCTTTTCTATGTCCAAATCAATTATCAAGGCCAATTTTCTCTGCTTAAATAATCAAATAGAGTTAGTATTCTTTTGATAATTTCAAGCATATGTCTGTTGTATACGAAACCAGTTTGGTCTTTATTAACTTTTTGGACAATGGAATTTTCATTCTATTAACCATAATGTGCAAAGTAAATTATTTTTCTTTGTTATTTCAATATGTTATGTAACTTTGTAATGTGGTAATTCTATATGTTATGTAAATTGTTTTGTGGAGCTTTTTTCCCCAGGCCTCCACTGAAAATGGGCTCTCGAGCCCAGTGGACCTCCCCGGTCACCAAACTGGAATAAATAAATAATAAATAATTGACATAAATATTTTATAATCATTATTCAATAAAGATATTGGTCTATAAGAATTACAATAGTTAGGATCTTTGCTTTCCTTTAAGATAGGAGTGATTAAGGAATATCTCCATGAGGGTAGAATTATTGCATGAGATTGGACTTCAAGTAATGTGTTATGTAAAAGGGAAGTAATGGATGTAAAAAAAGTTTATATAATTCTATGATTAAACCATCTATCCCTGGAGCCTTACCAGGTTTACTTTCTTTAATATTATCCATAATTTTGTTCTGTGTGATTGTTTTTTGTAGTTCTATCTTTAATTTTTCAGGATTTTTTTTAATGTTGAGAGATATAGTTTCTACATTCAAATGTTCAATTATATTATTATTATCACTTTTATAATGTTCTACATAATGATTTTTTAATGCATCTGAGTTCTCACCTATATCTGAGACTACATTTCTTTTTCCCTTGGTTTTTCTGTGTGAGCTTCTCATGCATGTAGGATATTAGAAATATTATTGGCTTTAGACTGCATTTTGGAGAAGTAGCATAAGAGTTTATTTTTAATCTTTCCATGATTAGGTTGACTTTATGGGTTAATATTTCATTGCATTTTTTATTTAGATGTTGTATTTTCTTTTTATTTTCAATAGAATTTGCATCCTTTTTAAACAAAAAGAGTTGATTTTGCAAGTCCTTTAATTCTGATTCCCATTCTTTAATTTTATTTTTGAACCAACTAATGGTTTTACCATATATATATATATATATATATATATATATATATATATATATATATATATATATATAGTCTCTTAATGAATCCCATACTTTACTATGTTAACTTCTGGCTCATAATTAATGTCTAGGAAGAATTGAAGTTCAGAGATTAACCACGGCTTAAACTCTTTAATTTTTGTAATATATGAAGGAATCCTGGAAGTGATAGTTAACTGTCTAAAGTCCATTTGAATTTTCAGAATAAGAGAGTTATGATCTGAGAATGGGCATGGAACTATTGAGAAGGTTAACATTTTTCAGTAAAGATCTTGGGAAAAGTATATTTTATCTATTTTGGTTTGGGTACCATACCTATAATCTTGATGTGAAAATAGTAATGAAATAATTCCTATAGTGTTATAAGTATCTCTTAACTTGAACATCTCAATCCATTTTTTAAGAGTTCAGCAGTAGAAGAAAAACATGGGGACTTCTTATTTGTGGTTTCAGTAGTATCAGTGATACAATTAAAGTCACCACCTATTATTATGTTACCTTTAGAAATATTTGTAATAAGATCTATGTGTTTCTTGGCTGTCCCCACCCCAATACCGGGAAATCAATATATGTTTACTAATGTCCACATTCTGTTATTAAATTTCAATATAATAGTGTCTATAAGTCCATCTCTATCCACATATTTGTATATAATTTCAGGGCCTAAAGAGTTCTTTTTCCATAAATGTGTTACTCTCCTGGTCTTTGATTTATATGAAGAGTACGCTAAAGTTATGTATTCACTAGGATTCCAAATAAGTTTATCATTCATTTGAAAATGAGTTTTTGTAAAAAAACTACTTGAGCTTTATTTATTTTTAGATACCTTAATAGATTGGATCTCTTATTTGGATTATTTAAGCCATTAGTATTTAAAGTTACCAATGTTACGTCCATGTCAGATTGTTTTTAAAGAACACGTTTGTTTTGCTATTTTTTCTTGATACATAAGTCCTCTCCTCTAGTGTTAGCTCTATATTAATTTACAAATTCCTCAATTTTCTTATTCAACAATGTTTCTTTCATGAATACAGGTAGAAAAAAGCTTGAATCAGGCTTATTAAGACTAGAAAAAGGTTTAAATTATAACTTATTAGTTACAATTAAACTAATGTATATTTTAACCCATACTAAGTATGGAATGAAAATCATTCCTAGTCCAACAGACAAGAGCACATCTGTTAGACTAACCTCCCTGACTTTCTTTTCTATCTCTTTCAAGCTCCATAAAATCAATAATTATTAAAGAAGACTAGTTATAAATACGATGATGTGTGATATTTGCTATACATCTTACCAGACTTATTATTTTCTTATTAAATTAATGTTTATGCCAACAGTAGTCTATTATATCAAATACAATATTAATATATAAGCAACTAACCAACCATATGTCTCAAATACAAGAGAAAAAAAATATTAGACTTTAATAATTTAAGACTCAAGAAGAAAGGTGTGTGTATAGAAGCACTCAATTCCTAAATTGCTCTCTATTAATATTGTATTGTTCTCCATTAACCTACATACTTAGCAATTCTGTTATTTAATGGATAAGTAACTAAATAATGGACCATCAATCATATAATCTAAAATATTACTATAGATGCTTCTGAGTTAACTTGAATCTTAAACAAAATCAGTAAAGCATCTAGTGGTCCCCATTACTTTACATGTTAAATGTAAACAGTATCTGGTTTTCCAGTGAGAAGGTGTGAACTTGTTCACATATGATAATGTATTAATATTGAACCAACATCCTTATTGATAAAAGTTAAAATATGTCAGTAACAGTATTAGTATGGATTCTTTCTCAACAAGTCCTTTTCATACTCCTGAAATTATTAGAATAGTATGATAATAAACTTCATTTAATCATTAGATTAATACATCAGACAGAGAATATGTATCCAAATGCAGATATATATGTGGGTATATGTGTGTTTGTGAATGTGTGCATATTTGAACTGAATTTGCATAACAGTCATGTCTGACCAACTACTTAAATTATTAGACATCTAATTCATAAATATACCAATGTAACTACACAGTTCATATCAAAATTTCACAGTTTTCCAACAGTAACTCAATAAAACTGATTTACAACTAATTTCTAAAAGATGGCATCCAATGGAATAACTAATTTCAGTTAATGGAGATTCCAGCATGCACATGGCAATCAATGATAATTTACTGATGTAATTCTAATGATGCTTAAAGTGTTTAGAAACATCATATGTCCATACCATAGAGTACTTGATAATACAGACATAGCATATTCTATTACATCTTAGTCTACATTTAGGAAGTCTCTGTCTGATATGGGCAATAGCCAGGGGTCTACCTAAAACCACATATTCAGTGGCATACATTCATTAGGAAGTGAAGTGAAAAAAAAACGGGGGAGTAGGGGAAGAGAAAAAATATAACTGCTGTCTGTGCCATCAAAAACATTTAAATAACTTCAGGAAGGTTATATAGAAGTTTAAATAATAGTCATGTTTTCAAACAGTGATGGGTAAAACATAATGATGCTTAAATAAGAGCAGACTGTCAAGTACCAAGAGAGATACACAGTTTAATACATGTAAAAGAATAGAGTATTCCCCACCCTTATGCATAACTCTACAGTAAAGTAGGTGAGATACAATTTCCAATTACTGGTAAGCTGTTCTGTGCAGTATTTTATTAAAGCACTTCATAATGACCCATCAGAATGCCTGTATACTGTCAGTACAACATACTATTTTAACTAAGACTTTCTGCCTCCCTGGAAGTATTTAACAGCCAATCACTGAAGTTATTTAATTTCTATAGCAGCTCTAAACAAACAGCAGGATTCAGAGATGTAATGACTGAATTAATGAGCCATCACGCGAGTTATCTCGAGTTGTTAAAAAGCTTCACTTCTAATGCTCATGAGAGTTTTAATTTTCCCACCCTTTAACTTCCAAACAAGGAGCTATTAAAAAACTTTAACTACAACCATTTCAAAAAATGAACCAACACACCCGAGTCCACAAAGCCCTCTAAACATAAACACCTCACCAACACCCAAGTAACCAATAATATACATATATCAAATCTATGCATTACAAACTAGAATAGATATATCAACAGTCTAAGAACAGACAGAAAACCTGTGCACTAATCAAACAACAACTACAGCATACACCAGCATTCAAAAAACATTATGCTCACTTCATCTTGCAGCATAAGCATACCCATCTACCATAGATGTTACAGCCCAGCTATACAATACAGTTAATTTACTTTGTCCAAATTAAAAAAAGTACTGCCCAAGCATCACCTCATAAACCTAGCTTCAGTTCCGACCTCCAATACTGGCATATAGTTTTGAGTCTCAGTTAAATCCAGAAATAAGAGCTATCTGAAGGAAAGCACAGCACAAACTAAATAAACATGTTCCTGTGACCGTGAGTGACATCTGGGCACCTGTAAAACGACTCCTTTAACACACATAGGACATCTCTCATCTCCAGCAAATTTCTTCATATTATGAGCACTTCTAAGCCTCTATGTGAGCACAAAACAACACAATTCACCTTTGCCTTGAGCAAAGTCAACAATTCTCATCTGATACAAAATGATCTTCAATATCAGTCCAGAGCTCTCACCAGACCACAGCCCAATAATGATACACCCAGAAAATGCCATCCCTTTTCTCTCTTCCCTTCTCTAAGTAACCCATAACATCAGAAATAACGTGAAGTTAAGACTGCAAAGTATAACCCTGCAGTAGAACCTAAAAAAATAGAACACTACATAAAGCCAAATCATAATCTATCAAAACATTGTAGTTTCCAGCTATATTTAAAGGACAATACCCACTCAAGACACCCTCCATTCCTGTATATAACACCCACAAATAGTGCACATAGCAAAGAACAGCAGACAGTAGTATATAAGACTGTTATAATAACTTAATTGTATGTATTAAGGAACACATTCACAAGGACAGTGCAAGCACAGCTTGACTCCAGAATGATTCACCTTTACTATAGCACTACAAGTCAAACCAATGACAGATCCAACCCTGACAGCTAGTAAAAAAAAGAAAGAAAAAATCATTTACCAGAAGATATAATAGTAGACCATAAGAAATTAAAGGGAACCCATCTAATGAAATGTGCTTGCCTAATTTAAACTATAAGACATTAAACAGTTGACTGTTCATCTTTACCCTTAAATTGAACTAAAAATGTTTACTATTAATGACATAAAATAAATAATTTCCCTTCCCCTGTATATATATATATATATATATATATATATATATATATATATATAGGATAAAACTTACATTTGAAAAATAGAATGTATATATATTCAAATACAGTTCAGGATGCAGTAGATACTTTGAGAGATCTAGAGGGGGCAGCTATTTTGGATTCAGTTTCCTGTTTTTTTCTTTTTGACATCAGTCCAGGAATTCTTGTCAGTGGTTCTATTCATGGAAGGAGATGACTAGTCCATATCTTCAGGAATAAATATAATATTATTATTTTTAATGAATGCAGTGACTTCTTCTAAGTTGTTATATGTTCTCATTTCATTTATATATAGCATTTTGATTTTGGCAGGAAAAACAAGCTGTGTTTTAATGTTATTTTGCTTTAGTAACTTGAGTAGTGGCTAACCTTTTTTCCTCTGTTCCAATACTCTAGTAGAATAGTCATTGTCAAATCTTATTGGATTTTGCTTGTATTTTAAAGGACGTTTCCTCCAAGCTGTTTTTAGTACCAGTTCTTTGTCCACATAGGATAAAACCTTTATTACTATTGACCTTGGTGGTGTAGAAGATGAAGTTGAAGCTGACATGCCTAAGGCTCTGTGAGTCCTTTCAATGCTAAATAAAATGAAAGACCTTCTTTTATGTCTAAAACTTCTGAAATCCATGAGTTTAAAAATGAAATGATGTCTTCCCTTTCAGATCCCTCAGGGAGTCTGAAAATTCTGATGTTTGTCTTTCTCTCCCTATTTTCTAGGTCATCCACTTTGTTGAGAAGCCAAATGTTTTGTTTAAGGAGAAAACCTTTCTGAGTTTCTTCTTTCTTAAGCCTTCCTTCAGTGTCATTCAGAGAGGTTTCTGTTTGTTATTTTGGTCTGGTGTTGTTGAAGAAGTTCCTTAAAAGCATCTGTTTGCTTTTGACAGTTTTCCTTGAAATTCTGTAAGTTCTCTTTGAAATTATCCATTTTCAGTGACAGTTCTTGTAATGTGGTAGTCACCAAGTCACCAATTGAATTTCTTTTTTCAAAGCCAGGTCAGAGTGAGAATTCTTTGAGTTGCTCTCCACAAGTTATGATAGTCTCTCAAATAATTTGGCAGGAAAATATTTACATAAATCCACCAAAATTTCTAATTATATATTTTTAGCTTTCAGCTATCAGTTCTGAATGGTTTTGTTAGAAAAAAATAAATTATTTCCTGTATTTTGTACTAGTTTTATGGAGCTCTGAAAAACATTCAGGCTTCGCTCCCAGATATATTGCATTATATATAAAAAGTAGCAGCATGTTTTTTCTGTCTCTATGACACTTCACACTATGTCTTCATAGTTTCATAG